>NW_024532872.1:52500-83014 GCF_016097555.1 Gigantopelta aegis | reverse complement strand
ACAGAGAGAGAGACAGAGTGGGAGGGGGAGGGAGAAAAAGCGAGTATTAAACGAAAATTAACCACATAGAATATTCTTCTTTTGTGTGTGTGTGTGTGTGTGTGTGTGTGTGTAAGTCTGTGTGTATATGTATGTGCCTGTCAGTGTTTCTTTTTCTGTGTGTCTGGAGGTGGTGGTGGTGGTGGTGGTTGTGGTGGTGGTGGTGGTGGTGGTGGTGTGGTGTGTGTGTGTGTGTGTGGTGTGTGTGTGTGTGTGTGTGTGTGTGTGTGTGTGTTACAGGAAATGTGTCTAACCAAACATAACTACTGACAATTCTAGAATTATACACAAATACTTACATAAAACCTTTTGCGTTATCCGTGGGGCATTGTTAACGTTTAACCTATTTAGCATAAAGTTAAGAAAAACATACGATGTACATATTTTTTATTCATATTTATTGACTTTCTTTAACACAGTACCAACTGTAGAGTTTGACCGGAAGAAGACAAACAGGAAGGTATGTAGTATTAACGAATCTCGAATTCTGGTCAACAAAATTTCAGCATCATCAACGTCTGACCAGTCTTCCGGTATGCAGCGTTTCCTTGGAGTGACTGCCAGAACGTGCATTTCACGACGAGGAATATCTTACTGGGAGACGGAAGTGGACTGCATGGTACTAGGGTCCGCAGAATTAGACTACGTGGCAGCAGAAGTCGGTGTTTGTATGGACGAACACTGTGACGATGAAGACGGGATTTGGATCAAAAAACATGTTTGGGGTGTCTTTGTGTTCAGCTGTCCATCTCACAACAGTCTCTGTTTAGGTGTTGCGTCACGTGGAGAGTGGCTGTATCACAGTCCTGTGACAGGTTTTAAACACAACACACGACTCGCTGTCACACTCGGGCTGTTAGTAGACTCGGACAATGCCACTCTCCACATTATCCGTGTTGACAACAACACAGTTTTACGCTCAATCCCAAACATCGACGTGTCACAGCCGCTGATGCCTATGCTTGGTATTTACGATCCTCTATATTTCGATGTTAAAGTGAGAGTATCATTTGGCCCAGATCTCTCAGTAAACCGTAAACTGTTGGTCCTACTCTCGAGTTTAATTAAATAAGTCATACAGGAAACAAGTCATCCAAATAGTTAGTTAAAGTTTGTTTTGTTTAACGACACCACTAGAGCACATTGATTAATTAATCATCGGCTATTTTGACACGTAGTCAGTCGTCCAAATAGAAACCTCATGTTCCGACGTTTAATGGAGGTCGCTCGTTTATCTAGCAAACCGATCTCAGTGGTCATCGGACTGGTAGATTCCCGAATCGTATAAGAAAATATTTAATTTGAAAACAAAAAGAATTAACTTTGGCGTCAGAAGCTGGGGATCAGAATGGTAGTGGTGTCCAAACTCTAAAGTCTATGCAATCTCCCCAGTTAAAGGGTGAATTGATATATAGCTGAACCCCCACCCCCAGCTGCTGGCCTCTTCCGACTCCTTTAGGTTACGTATTTATGATAACATTATTATGTTCATTCTTCATTGCATGTACTATTAAGAAATAGCCTGGTTTAATTTACTTAATTAATCATCTGCTAGTTGATGACACATTTGGCAACTCTGACGCTCAGTTTTGGAAGAAAACCTGTTGCATTTTCTCAGGGATCTTGTATATGCAAATTCCCGCAGACAGGACAGCACATATCACGGTCTTAAATATACCAGAAATATTGTACATAGATATATAGGGCCGAATTTACGAAACCTGTTTTTCTTAAACACAGGTGTTTAAAAATAGTAAATGTATGTAGTTACAGCCTGTAAGACATAAATAGGTGTTTAAGGATAGTAAATGTGTGTAGTTACACGCCTGTAAGTCTAAAACAGGTGTTTAAAAATAGTAAATGTATGTAGTTACACGCCTGTAAGACATGAACAGGTGTTTAAGCATAGTAAATATATGTAGTTACACGCCTATAAGTCTAAAACAGGTGTTTAAGCATAGTAAATGTATGTAGTTACACGCGTGTAACTCTAAAACAGGTGTTTAATCTGTGTAAATGTATATAGTTACATGCTTGTAAGTCTAAAACAGGGTTCGTAAATTCCGGCCGTTGTGTTTATTTGTGTATATATGTGGATACATTATAAAACGTAAGACAATACAAACTTGAGCTCAATAGCGAATCCTAAACAGAATGATGATGAGATAATGGGGGGGGGGGGGGGGGGGGGGGGGGGGGGGTGCAAGGTCACTGGCCACTGACAACTAAACATTAACACTTATACTGGGCAGACGGTCCAGGTAGTCCAGCTAGCCCAGCTAGCCCAGGACAGCGTGCTTGATAATTTGACTAAACTTATAAAAAAAAACCCTTGTTAATATGAAATTAACTCGCGCTGTAGTGCCAGGATTAGGCGCGAGCTCAGGGAGGTATCTGGCGTTGAACCCGCACCCCTACACACAGATAGTCACACATAGTAATTGGTATACATATATATTATCAGGGTTATAGTGTCGCGACCCCATTGGAATCTCTCTCGCAATATTCTAGACCCCACTACTGAATAAATTCCTGCACGTGTGTCTGACCATAACGTGTATAAAATGTATGTATGAACGCTGTTTAGACAAGCATAATACAGAAAGGAGACATACACTGAACATTAGGCTTTTCAAAAACATTGTCATAACGTCATAAAAAGTCTAACATCCCACGGATACCGAATTATTACGTGTATCCCAAGTGTATGACTTTATACCATAGCAAAAGTTGAATCCCGCCAAAGATCCTGTCTGAAATGTTTGATAATTAAAGTTACATGTGTTTTCATATTCAAAATAAAATCATTTATTGTATTCAGTTACTATTTTGTTCTGTTGCTGCCCATTTACTTTAGCATGTCATTAAAATGCTACGTCTACGTTCTACTGAATTATTTGTGTTAAGCCATGTGTTACAAATGTTAGATCTTGTTTAATATGAATGTCACGAACATGTCGGATCTTTTTTTTCAATATGTTCCTTTGTAAAACTTTAATATTATTTTAATTTGAATTTAATGGCTGAGCTAACTAACGTTTTACCATCAGGATGAAATTATCTATCGCCATAGCGCCATCATAACGATTATAAAATATATGCACGCTATTTGTATATCTTTAAAAATGTGTTCTACCACTTTGGAACACTCGAACGCTGGATATAAACATATATACTGAACAAAAAAAGAAACTTCCGATTTGTACATATAGTATTTGTTGTGTTAAAGAATTCATTGTGTAATGAAATTATATAGGTAGTATTAACCTTGAGCTGTATTATCAAGATTCATGAATTTTATCGATTATGTTTGCACTGTTAATCGTCGACAACGTGAAATTCAATTTGCACGTGCATGCATGGTTCAACATGTCCCGTGTAGTATTCGGTCAGTTTGTTTTACTTGTCTTACTGACATTGTTGTCAAGTGAACGAAAACGCTTCAAAATTTGTAAAAACATTTACGTTTTTTACATTGTAGCATTTTTAGTATGCCAAGAATACCCAATAATTTACGCGAACGGGCGATTGGCATGCTTGATGCTGGCATGTCGACAGAAGACGTTGCAAGACATGTTGGGAGTTCTAGTCGAGCGATACGAAATCTTCGCGTAAGACTTCGAACGACAGGTAGCACCAACGACTTGCCACGTCGTGGACGTCCGCGTGTTACAACGCGTGGTCAAGACCGCTATATCATGAACACGCATTTGCGCAATCGATTCCAAACTGCCACTGCTACTGCTGCTAACACACCTGGGCTTCATAATAACCGAATCAGTGGGCAAACTGTTCGTAATCGTCTGCGGGGGAACGGTTTACATGCACGACGTCCTTACGTCGGATGCGTTTTAACGCAACGTCATCGTCTAAATCGTCTTAATTGGGCAGGTGTACACACTCGTTGGATACGGCGACGCTGGAATACCGTTCTTTTTTCGGATGAATCCAGATTTTCTTTACAACGTGGTGATGGCAGGGTGCGCGTCTACCGTAGGAGAAATGAACTCTATGCTGACTGCTGTGTTCTTGAACGAGATCGTTTCGGGGGTGGGGGTTGTGTCATGGTCTGGGCAGCCATTGCCCATGGTTATCGTTCACCACTAGTCGTCATTGATGGCAATTTAAATGCTCAACGTTACCGCGATGACATTCTCGCTCATCACGTCATTCCTCTGTTCCATAACAACGCCAACATCTCGATTTTTCAGCATGCTAATGCCACCTCTCATACAGCTAGAGACACTGTAAATTTTCTTAGGACAAATAACATTGATTTCATTGATGACTGGCCCGCTAAAAGTCCTGATCTCAACCCCATCGAGCATGTCTGGAATAGTCTGGACAGACGATGGAGGCGTCGTCCCAACCCACCCGCTAACGTCAACGAACTTCGTCAAGCGCTCATTCAGGAATGGAACAATATTCCACAGGCAGAAATCAACACTTTAGTCAATCCTATGCGCCTGCGATGCACTGCAGTGGTCAATTCAAGAGGTGGTTATACCCGTTATTAAGTGTGGGTTTTTTTTTAACCCCTACCACACTTGGTCAAAATTTCTCCCAGTTTCTCTTAACCTATGACCATGAGTTTTGCACCAAACGATGCATCATGGAACACTCTTTAAACGCATATATAACAATTATTCCCCCGGTTTGATTTCATCAAGTTATGTTCAAGCAAACGTACGAAAAATTGAAAATGCTACGGATACTGAATTATTATATTCCTCCTAATTATATGATACCGTACCAAACCTTGAATGTCGGCTCAGTTAAGCAAAATCGTATTTTTGTCTGAAGAAGTAAGTTATTTATGCTTTCACATTAAGAGTAAATTTAATTATTACATGCTGTTGTTCTACAATGTACATTTGTAACAGTGAGTGAAATGTGTGAGGTCCTTGTAAATATTATAACGTACACATTTCACTAATGTGTTGTATTCTGTACATAACTGTTTATTTTACCTTTAATTAATGTTTTATTCGTTTACTAGGTTTTCCCATATAGAATATATTATACGGGCAACGCCCAAGTGATGTTTCCCGCCAACGGTTGGGGCGAATTGTCCGTGCGGGTGTTTAGACCAATCGGTATAGTTTATTGTGTAGTGGTCACTGTGTTATGATCACGTGACAGACACTACTGTAATGTTGTTCAAGACGTTCTTTTCACTGCTCCGCTCCACGACTTTCTATTTCTACTTTGTATCTTGTATCATTTCCACTGCACACATAAGGTATGACTAACAAGCATGTTTTAATGTTATTATAATATTAAATAGTATTTATAACTAGTACGTATTTTTATATACATTAAAGAGTTTTGATTAAGAGCTAGTAAACATATTTTATAATAAAAGAATGGTAAAGTTGTTTAATAGTAAGCTTAGTAATTAATATACAAACTAACTACAGTTATATAATGTTTCTATATATAATAAAACTTATATTTTAAAGTAATATATATGTATACGTTATTTTCTTAGTTAATTGTGTATACAAATGTATAGTTAACGTATAATTTTATCATGGCAGCCATATTGGAATAATTGTATTTACATGATGACTTATGTTATTTTATTTGTTTCTAAGACGGAGCTCCAAACTATGGAGATTGATATATTGAAATATTGGATTATATTAATAATAAGTATTATAATACTAGGTGTAGTAAATAAGTATTTCCATATTTGACTGATCGGTTAATTATTAAATATAAATATAACGAATGCCTTTCCAATTAAGCGTTACGCATTTTATTTACATGTAGAAGTACATGTGTATTTTATTTTGACAGCAAGTACGTTAACGGAAATGACGTTGGTAATGGATTGCCTGTATAATTAATAAAGGTTTTTGATAAAGGCAGATCATGTTGTACATGTTATTTATATTCCTTGGTATAATTCAATAATATTTGAATTATGAATTATGTATATGACTGAATTTTGTTTGAATGTTTTGTGTGTATTATAACTATTTAAGCCTGTTATATTTATTATTGTCTATTGTCTTTACAAGGTCGTTTATTTCGTTTTATCTTTGCTGCATGTGTGCGGAAGTTCAATCCATGTTCCCTTTGTAAATACACTGTGAACCCTTCCGGTGACTCGTGTTTGTCGTCAATGAGAGGACCGGCGTCGTGATTACGTCTGTGTGGTCCTTAACCATATGTTTGACGCCATATAACCGTAAATAAAATGTGTTGAGTGCGTCATTAAATAAAACATTTCTTTCTTTCTTTTTTTTTTCAATGAGAGTACAGCTATGCATTGATTTAGAAATGTTATTAAAATGTGTATACGTATACACCCTACTGAATTAGTCTGTTCACCCATGTGCTAGAAATGTTAAATCACGTTAACATTGGTAATATGAATTGTGGCCGTTGTTGTAATGGTTTGAACGCTGGAATACATAGAGCTATATTCCATTTAATTCAGTATAACGCAGGCGTACCGTTTATAGCCGTGCTGTAATGTTTCTAACGATAGCATACAGAGTGAAACTTTCATTTGCTGCTGCAGTGTACACAGGGCCGTAGCTAGCGGGAGGGTTGTGGTGGAAGGGGGGGGGGGGGTCAACGGGGATAGTTGTTCCCTAGAAAAAAATCCGGAAAGCCTTATAGAAACATGAAGAAAATTCTCTTCTTAACCGTTTACGGTGTTTTAGACTATTAACTACTCAGTACCCACCCACCCCCCACCACCACCACCATCACCACCACCACCATCACCACCACCATCACCACCACCAAAAAATCTAGGTTATTAGTTAATATTAATTACATCGTAAAGAATTAAGTGACATTTTATTAAGTTGTTATATGATCTTGATTGCAAACTGCTGAAAATACATGCTTGTAAATATATACATTGTTTACCTATTAATAAAGCCAGCACTCATTTAAAGGATCTATCCAGAGTTTTAGCCAATCGTTAATATGATGTCGATCAACAGATATTTTTAACAACAGTAATTACATATTAATTTTTTTCTTTCTAAATAAAATATTAGTGGTTCTGTATTAAACGTGTTTCTGATAATCTCAGTATTTGCACTAAGTCAAACTTCATTTTATTTCCTAATATATATTGTATACATTTTCGTGCGTACGAAATTATTGGGATACGAAATCCTGTTTAGGAAACTTACAAATATTACGACAATCAGAAACACATTGAATATAGAGAGAGTGATATTGTAAAAAACAACAACAATGTAATGCTAGTCGTTTTAAAATTGTATTAGTCCAGAATATCTTACAATGCAGCAAACTGGGCATTGATACTTTAATAGTTATTTTTTGTTAACTATAGCTTAATGTTAATCACAGCTTAAAGAAATGAGTGAATGGTTATTATGTGGTAGTGTTGTCTGATAACGTGTGCACCGTTGTCTATCTAATTGCATCACGATTGTAACCTGCTGAAAATATATGCTTGTAAATATACACATTTGTTATCTATTAATAAAATCAATAATCGACATTAATTTTTGTTTCTATTTTCATGAGTGTTTTGAGATTGTTGATGTTATTTTAATATATCATTCTATCTTACACATCCGTTGGTGAGGACATCATACCTTAATTATTGTATCACTTGGCAGTAATACACATATGTTTGTCATCGATTTTAAAGCGTACGATTTGCAGTAATAAGCACGATCGAAACATTTGTTCCATGAACACGATGCTACCAAGAAAAAGAGGACCAAACTTTTTTCAATGTATTTCTTTTTCAATTCTAAAAAATATCAATAAAAATCCAAACTAACACCGACACATTCTTTAATGTAAATTAGACTAGCTGGGTTTAATCTAAGAACCCCCAACCCCACCCCACCCCCACCCCACCCCACGCCAAAAAAACAAAAAACAAAAACAAAAACACAACAAAAAACAACAACAAACAAACATTACTGATGTGACACTTTTTTTTGTATTGATCCTTGCAACAGATCATGAGAAATCATCACCCATAGATACAACTCAGCTAGCGTATCTTGGACGCCAAGAAGATTGTCAGAGATGACGTCACAATGACGTCTGTCGGACACGTTTCATGGTCGGGTCACTACACGTCACCTTAGAATTTGTTGTTGACGTCATGCTCGTCACAACGTCGTACGCACGTGGTCGTGGCGTCCCAGCATCTCTTGTTGCATCTGTACTTCCGGTGTTCGAATCCCGACATCCTTGTTCCCTGCCACAGCACCAGTAGTAGTTCGGACAGGTTGTCTTGCACTGGTCGTCTGCTAGACACTCGCACCCGAACATTAGCAGACACATCACCATTAGTATACTAGCAGCTGTAGACATTGCTGTAAATAGGTATCTGGAGGAAAGGAAGAATGGTTTATTTAACGACGCACTCAATGCATTTATAATAAGGGTTATATGGCGTTGGACATACTATGGCTAATATAAGTGTCACACAGATAATGAGAGAGGAAACCCGCTGTAGAAACAATTAAAATACAAAACTTGTCCGTGAATCTACCTAAGTTTGCCCCTATTGACATGATTGTTAAATAGTATCCCAAAGACAGAAAGTTGAAACTATGTCGGCATTCTCGAGGGTCTAAGACTCTATAACCGAGCTTAACCGTCATATTAATCTAATGTAGATCGGTAAACGTGATAAAGACACATTTACAAACAGAAAATTATAGTTAAAGGGACATTCCTGAGTTTGCTGCATTGTAAAATATTTCCGACTAACAAAATAGTTCTAGGATTAAACTTACATATTAAATATATTTTCTTGTTTAGAATTATCAGTGTCTGTATATTCAATGTGTTTCTGGTCATTTTAATATTTGTAAGACTCCCAAACTGGATTTCGTCTTCAAATAATTTCGTACGTACGAATAAAAACCCAGGAAATAAAATGAAATGTAACACAGTACAAATATTAGAACGATCAGAAACATGTTTAATATGCAGTCACTAATAATTTACGTAGAAAAATATATTTCATATTTAATTACTATCTTTAAAAAGTCTCTGTTAGTCGATAACATCTTAAACATTGCAGCAAACTCAGGAATGTCCCTTTAAAGATTGTTTTTGTTTAGCGACACCAGACACCTCTAGAGCACATTGATGTATTAATCATCGGTTATTGGATGACAAATATGTGGTCAGTCATTTTCCATTTGTAGCAAGGCATTATTTTATATGCACTATCGCATATACAGGATAGCACAAACCATGGCATTTGACATACAAATCGTTGTGCATTGACTGGAACGAGAAATAGCCCAAATGGGTCCACCGACGGGGATCGATCTCAAACCGACCGCGCATCAAGCGAGCGCTTTACCACTGGGCTACGTAACGTAACACAACTTTTTAAACCATATATACATACATATATATATCAGATTGGCTTAGACCTTTATGTCTCCGTTTAAATCCACGTCTTGCTTCTGATCAAGGGCCGGAAGTAGCCCAGTGGTAAAATGCTTGCCTGATGCGCGGTCGGTCTGGGATCAATCCCCGTCGGTCGGCCCATTGCGCGATTTCTGTTCCAACCAGTGCATCACGACTGGCATTTCAAATGCCGTGCATATAAAATATCCCTTTCTACTAATGGAAAATGTAACGGGTTTCCTCCTTAAGACTATATGTCAAAATTACCAAATGTTTGACATCCAATAGCCGATTATTAATAAATATAGTGGTGTCGTTAAATTTATTATTAGGTGTTTTTTTTTACTTTTGCCCTGATCAAATATAAGAACTGTAGAAATAAAACTGACACGGCTCTAGATCGTCGAGTGTCCAACAGCAACCTTCCTCTTCAGATTCTAAATATGTCCGCCTTCTGAAGGTTCTATATAGCCACAGCTTTGTCCACCCCTGAAGGCTTTTATAGTCACAGCTTTATGTACGTAAATAACAACTCACATTTAGCAAAGCTGTGACAGTCTCGTAAATTGATATCATAACCAGCAGAATGTAGATATTAAACTGTTTAATTTGGGGCATAATTCGTGCTTCCCTGTCTTGCTGTGGCACCTGCAATGTTAATTTGCATCGACACCATAATGTAGTGTTAACATTCGCTGATTTGGTGTTTGCTGCAAATGACGGATGTGTAGGGAAGATATTTAAAGTGACAGTCCCCAGTTTTTAAACACTACGGCGTATTTTTCACTATTAAATCCGGTTTAAAAAAAGAAAAAAAAGAAGAAAAAAAAAGAAAGACATTGAATAGATTTTATTGTTCTGGTCCGCATTTTACAAAACGATTTTAGGGCTAAGATCACTTTAAGTGCCTAAGGTAGCTACGCACTCACGGTAATTGTAACACTACGATCGTTTTGTAAAACGGGGCCTAGGGCCTCGTTCTATGAAACCATCTTAGAGCTAAGTTCACCTATACACCTAAATTGATCCTAGCGCTAAGATCGCTTCGAGGAACGGGGCCCAGAACATCCATTCATTTCCATACATCCCAAATGTTTCTAGTCATCCTGGTGTTTCTACTACCACGAAATGAATCTCCATACATCCCAGATGTTTCTGGTCATCCTGGTGTTTCTAATACCACGAAATGCAATTGTCATGTTTTTGTAAAAAAAGCACATACCTCTGAGAAGTAACGGTTATGGAGACGAGCTATTGTCTATTTTTAGAAGGTATTTCCCCGTTTCAACGTCACAGACTTTTGTTTTAGTGTATTGTAATTTAACCAAATGTTTTACAGGTCTGTCATGTAAACCAAACTTTGTGTCCATTTCCACGGGTTGAAACTAGGGTCTACAACTTTAAAATGACTGTATTTTTCGTGCTGGGGTGTCGTTAAACACCTATTCTACTAAAGTGACTGGGAACGGTGATTGTTATAGTTAAATGATGATGCAAAACGTGAAGACCTTTACGTTGTGTTGGATCAAATGAATTTCCACTGCCGACAAGGTTAAAGAGAATGAATGAATGACTGAATGAATGAATGAATGTTTAACGACACCCCAGCACGAAAAATACATCGGCTATTGGGTGTCAAACTATGGTAATGCAAATAAATAAAGTGATGATCAACATCAATATAAAAATTCAAGGTTTAAACAAAAACAGTGTAAAGAACTGTGCAAAAATACAAATACAAATATCACAGAATTTTACGGACACCGAATTTTACTTTAAACTTCAATTTGTGCTGTATTGGCCATTCTCAAAGAGAATGTTACACCCCTGCACCACGGTGAGGTTACAGCACACGCAGGGGAGGTTAAACAGATTATCCTGTGTTCTAGCATTGGGACGACGTTTACAGCTAACGGGAAAAGGAAGAAAGCAGGGTTGAAAATTAGCAGTTGCCCGGTTGCCCATGGCGACATTTATTGGCTACGAGCGACTGATAATTTTACTTAGGTAGTCCGTTGGGCGACCATCGATTTTAGGGTCTGACGAGTATGGTACCAGTTGAAAAAGAAAGACACTGAGACTGAATCGAGTGTGACAAAGCACACCACGTCTGTGTTGGCGCGAACTACATCAGCAGAAGACATGGAACATGTTCTATAATTTGACAGCGCCAGACTCCGCTTCTATGGCTTTGGGCCGGGTCTTTCTATAAATAAAGCTTAAAGGAGACCGGACACCAAAAGACATGTAGTGTGTAATGGATTAAGTTAGCGTCAAAGACCGCATTACTCTAACGCCCGGCTCGCTGCGAGGCACCGGTCAGCTGCGCGTCTTAGGTGTGGGGTAAAAATAGAAGTGGGCGGGATTATGCATAGATCTGAACGAAAGCGAGGCATTGCGTCATCGGTGAGAGTTACCAAGCAATACCGGTACATGTGTTGATTCTTTGGTTGTGCCTTTTAGTCGTCTTTTTTTTGTCTCCAGTTTTATCGGAAATTTAATTTACAAAATAATTAGTGTTATTATATACTATCGACGTAATTATATGATGGTTAACTGCGCAGTGTTTAAATGCAACAGTAACAGCAATGCATCCCACGAAACGGCCAATATCATGGTTTCGATTTCCGAAAGTTGTTTTAAAACATGGACGCATTATTGTCGTCGAACGGGCTTTACACCGATTAAATACAGCAGGTTATGGTACATTTACAATGTGAAAATTAAAACAAGTGTGTATTTAAGATATACATTAAATAAAGGTATTGCAATTTGTTCACATACGAATATTTAAACTTCACATTTATTTACCTATAATTACCAAATTAATTTTCACCGACAGCCCATAACGACTCCATACTAACGTCTCTTTATCTAGTTGGTTTATTAACCTTATAACAAAACACCTTCAAAACGTGAATTATTACGTTACTTAACAATGTTTATAGTCAGTTCAGTATGTTGTTATTAAAATTAAAATGCTAACACTTTGGCAGGAACAACATATGTACTGTGGCCAGAAGGAATGATGGTTAATTAGTTTTAAAGCTAATGTCGATTATTAAAGCATAATAAAATTGTACTTTTTAATGCTTTCTGTATATCATATTAAACATACTCTACACCAAATAATTATTTTAATACCTACCCTGGGTTTCTGCCAGGTAAACTTAAATGTATGTACTAAAAAATCTCAGAAATTAATGTGTATATATATATATATATATATATATATATATATATATATATATATATATATATATATATATATATATATATGTTTTATTTTTTCGATAGATTATAGTAACATCATTGCTGTTTAAAATTTATAAAAGTGCATGAAATAAAATGTTCAATAAAAAACCCATTTCAAACCTATAACCACCCAATATACTCCTTTGAATATATTTAGTTTTTACAGGCCCGTAGGAACGACTTGGGGGCAGGGCACTGACGGACCGGGTATAAACTCTACATCAGATTTTGGTTACAATGGCATAAATTAATGTGATAAAGAAAAGCTCATAAGTGTGTGTGTGTGTGGGGGGGGGGGACCCGCAAAGTAGCTTAATGTGGGCGCTGTCGGATTTCTTTCTGTAGTATGTGTATCAGTGATTAATATGTGGATTTTTTTTTTCAGTTAACTCGAAAATGATCGATGTAAAGGTATTTGACATCAAACATAGGATTGGTGTGGTATTAGAGCAGGAATCTTTGCCAACTTTTTGGTTGTCAGGAATTGCCAAAAAAATACATAGGTTGGTCTCTGACTGTAATGAGAGCGTATTTATGTCCAAATGTCCGTCTAGCTCTCTTACAGTTATAGTACTCGGGCTAATACAAAGGGTGCTTTTTGCTTCACATTTGAACGACCATCAAAATTGCGCCAAATTTCCTTCACTAAAAATGCCTACCATTTTCTCTTTGGCTTAATCCTACGGGACATTCCAAATTACATAGCACCATATCACCCTCCGCCTGTTACCAACCTTGATTGGACTGCTGGTGCTCCCTTGCACCTTTCAGTGTAGGCGGTCCCTCCTTCACACACCCCCCCCATCCTTTCCTGTCCTGGACGGAGGAGCCCACGATAGGCGTGCGCTACAACAGTTTGCTCTGAATGTGCACGTTAACTCTTTTGCCATTGCCATTGCCATTCATTGTATAACGTCTATTGTGTTGTTTTTGTGTTCACAGTGGACACACACGTGAGTGTTTTTTCATAGTGCCTTTGTTTTCCTTTTTTTTGATTCCAGTTGACTTCAACACCAAAAATAATCAATAGCCATAAAAAAGAATTTCTTGTAAAAAAAAGAGAGCAGAAAACGCTACAGATGTTTGCAGACGGTTACGGCCACCTTTTGTGTGTGTGCACGCGCGCTGGTGTGTGTGTGTGTGTGTGTGTGTGTGTGTGTGTGTGTGTGTGTGTGTGTGTGTGTATGTGTGTGTTATATTTGTTGTATCTGTACAAATGTCCTTCACGGGTGAATTTGACAGGATAGTCTGGCAACCGCGAGCCATATCACCAGTTTTTATACTGTGCCGAGCCTGGTAATCATTTGCAAATTATCTGCATACTCTGGTATGATTTGGTTTAAAGTGAGACTTTAATGACGCCAGACAAAATGCGTGTGAGGTGAATTTTCATCCATTTGTATTTCTTTGACACGTAGTCAACTTTTCGTTGTGCTCTTTAACTGCTGTTGAGCCATGCATTCATTCGTTCAATAATAGAGGAGTACAAAGGATGAACGATCAATAGCTTTCTATTCAATCATTCGTTCAATAATAGAGGAGTACAAAGGATGAACGATCAATAGCTTTCTATTCAATCATTCGTTCAATAATAGAGGAGTACAAAGCATGAACGATCAATAGCTTTATATTCAATCTGTAAACCTTTATTGATAACCATGTTACAACTGTCGAACCACATCTAAAAGCATTTTATTAAGACCACACAGTGTTTATGAAAACACTTAGCCACCAGGTGAACAGAGGTAATACAACTGCAATAGAAATACCGATGCGTGCCCGTCTTAAGCTGCAGAAGAAATCCTTTATGCTATGCACACTGACCGCCGACGTTAGTTTTGTTTAGCGACATCACTAGAGCACATAAATTTATTACTCATAGGCTATTGGATGTAACACATAATTTTGACAGTTTTAGAGAGGAAACCCCTGCAGGCTTTGTGTCCGAAAACTATGTAATATGTAATAAAAACAAATAATTTAGAAATGTGCTCTGACGAATGATAAACAGCAGGTCTCTTACTAACATATTTTGGCAGAAACTTGTCTAAAACGTCTTTACACGCATATTATAAATGTCATGTAAACGGTACCATGTTGTTTGTAAAATAAAGATTTGATTTGTATACACATATTTATTTTTAGTATACCTCTAGTATTTTGTTTTAGTCATAGGGAAAGAAAGACTCATTTGTTAATGAGAAGAAAGACATGTTTATTAAGGAAGAAAGGAATGTTTAACGCGTGACAGATATCATCATCATTACGATTTTATTTTCTAGCAGCCTCATTTTACCATTGTTCATACAGGGCGGATCATATACTACTCAATCTTTATATATACCAAATATATGTCAGCAATTTGTGCACATCTAAAATTTATGCAATTATAAAACTACTCCCCCACAATTATGTATGACTGATATACAATTAAATCAATGCATTTGCTTGACATGTTTTTCCGAATATCCTTAGCGAAATTTGAAACTTTCAAAGCATTGGCAGTGACAGTGCCTACATCTATCCGTCCACCGTTTAGAGCGGGACTTGTGTGGACTATATAGAGACAACTACATATATATAAAATAGACACACATTGGGTTACACCGAGAGGCCTTATGGGCGACATGTGAATAGTATTAGTGTTCATTTCTCTTCGTCATCTTCATCCTCATCATCATCGGTATCGTCGTCATCAACTTCGTCCAAATATTCTGTTACGATGCACTGAATGTAAACTTTTCCTCATGTTGGGGCTTTTCTCAAAGAAATGCATATACGTGAGGAAGCGAGAGTACGTGTCTTTAAATAACTTCCATTGTAAAGTCTTCATGTTTCTTTCGATGTTTTCGTAGCGTATCCTCTTGGTTTCGAAATATCAAAACTAATTCCCTGTCGAATTACAAGCAATGATATGGTTCGTTTGTAACGTTTCAATCTTCTTATGTTAACTGACTGTCATACAGGAAATAATCTCTCTCTCTCTCTCTCTCTCTCTCTCTCTCTCTCTCTCTCTCTCTCTCTCTCTCTCTCTCTCTCTCTCTCTCTCTCTCTCTCAAACACAATTACACATACAACGGAAAGGAATGAAAAGCAAAAAAAAAAACAGGTTGTGTTTTGATTTGCATTTTCAAAAATTATTAATATAAAATACCTTCCTGGAAACTGAGTGAAACAATGTCATTGTTTGATCAGCTGGCTGATGGTAACCCACTTGTACATACCCTCTGAAAGTAGCTATTGGAAGGCAATATGTTTTTATCAGATTCATTAGAAAATGTTAACATTATCGACAATGGGAATTGGTTTGGTCAAACATAACCTTAAGCGTTAGGTGGAAAACATTGAATTCTGGGAAACCTCTATCTACCCGTATCGCTATGTCCTAACACGAGATTCATATCTAGGTCAGTGTTACAGATTCCGCGAAATCTATATCTGTACCTGTATAGCTGTATACTAATATGGCGAGCCCTCTGTTGAGGAGTTACCCACAACCCTTGGTCGGTGAGATTACATCTGGAGTGGGAGATGGGGGTTGGGTGGGCAGTCTCTTGTGGGGGGGGGGGGGGGGGGGGGGAAGGGCATAAGCCATATTTTTTGCTCTATTTATATATAGTAGTAAAGAAAACAAAACTAATGCATTTTCGTCCTCGAGTGGGGGTGTACAGTCCCCCCTCCCACCCAACGGTTCCTACGGGGCGGTCAATCTAGCATCGATTCTCGTCGTTTTTACAATTGAATAAATAATGGTATTCATTATATTATGGGCCGGACGTAACACAAGGTAAAGAGCTCGCATGATAGGCGGTCGGTCCAGGATCGATGCTCGTTGATGAGCCCATTAGGGTATTTCTCGTTCCATCCAGAGCTCCACAACTGGTGTAACAAAGGCCGTGGCATGTACTATCCTGTTGTGGGATGGTGGATATCAAAGATACCTTGCTGCTAATCGAAACGAATAGCCCATGAAATGGTGACAGCGGGTTTCCTCTTTCAATGTCTGTCTGGTCCTTAACCATACATACGACGACATATAACACCATTAAACCACTAGACTTGTTTCTAAATTAACAAGGCTAGTCACACAAATCAAAACACAACGAGAACGTGTGCTCGGATTACATCTTGTGGTGGATCCCACAATGGGAGATGTACTTGAACTTCAAAACACAATTACAGATACAACGGAAAGGAAAGGAAAGCAAACAAAAAATAAAAATAAAAATAGGGTGTGTTTTGATTTGCATTTTTTAAAATTATCAATATCAAATACCTTCCTGGAAACCTGAGTGCAACAATGTCATTGTTTGATCAGCTAGCTGATGCTAACCCCCTTGTACATACCCTCTGAAACTAGCTATAGGAATGCAGTTCGTTTTATCAGATTCATTAGAAAATGTTAACATTATCGGTAATGGGAAGTGGTTTGGTCTATCATAACCTTAAGCGTCAGGTGGAAAACACTGAATTCAGAGAAACCTCTATCTACCCGTATCGCTCTGTCCTAACACGGGATTGATATCTGGGTGTTAGACATTTCGCGAAATCTATATCTGTACCTGTATAGCTGTGTACTAATATGGCGAGCCCTCTATCGCGGAGTTACGCCCACCCCTTGGTCGGTGAGATTGATATCTGGAGTGGGAGATAGGGGTGGGTGGGCACAGTCTCTTGTGGGAGGAGGGGATAGGGCATAAGCTATATTTTTTGCTCTATTTATATAGAGTAGTAAAAAAAACCATATATATTTTCGTCCTCGAGTGGGGTGTACAGTCCCCCCTCCCACCCCACCCCACGGGTCCTACGGGTCTGCCACTAACTTCATCTGAGAAGTGAACGTCGAAGCAAGACTGTTACCAGGTGACGTACACATTACAACACTAGGGGCTCAGAGATACAGCGCTCGTATAATGCGCGATCGATCTAGTATCGATTCCTGTCGTTTTTACAGTTGAATAAGTAATGGTATTCATTTCCAGTATCAGTATTACAAAGTTTACATTATATTATGGGCCGAACGTAAAACAGTGGTAAAGCGCTCGCACGAGACGCAGTCGGTCTAAGATCGATTCCCGTCGGTGGGCCCATTGGGTTATTTCTCGTTCCAGTCAGTGCTTCACAACTGGTGTAACCAAGGCCGTGGTATGTACTATCCTGTCTCTGGGATGGTGCATATAAAAAAAAAAACCTTGCTGCTAATTGAAACGAATAGCCCATGAAGTGGCGATAGCGGGTTTCCTCTCTCAATGTCTATCTGGTCCTTAACCATATATCCGACGACAACTAACACCATTACACCACTAGATTTGTTTGTAAATTAACAAGGCTAGTCATGCAAATAAAAACACAACCAGAACGTGTGCGCGGATTCCATCTCGTGGTGGATCATACAATGGGTATGGACTTGAACTTCAAAACTTGTTTTACATATCTATTTTCATTGGAGGTCCAGGCATGTGTACCTTGCGCCCGACCCCTGGCAGGACCAGCAGTTATTTATAGGGACACGGAGGCTACACCAAAGGTGTGTGCGTTTACGTAATATCGGAGCTATATTTTAGCTATCAGGCATTGTGTGTAACAGCTTGTCAATACTAACCAGGTGCGTAGTTGATGATATTCGTACTGGTGTTGGCATGGGTTTTTTATGTGCATTTTAGATTTCACCTCTCTCTCTCTCTCTCTCTCTCTCTCTCTCTCTCTCTCTCTCTCTCTCTCTCTCTCTCTCTCTAAAATTATTAATATGAAATACCTTCCTGGAAACCTGAGTGCAACAATGTCATTGTTTGATCAGCTGGCTGATGGTAACCACCTTATGCATACCCTCTGAAAGTAGCTATTGAAATGCAATTTGTTTTTATCAGATTCATTAGAAAATGTTAACTTTATCGGCAATGGGAATTGGTTTGGTCTAACATAACCTTAAGTGTTAGGTGGAAAACACCGAATTCTGGGGAACGTCTACCTACCCGTATAGTTGTGTCCTAACACGAGATTCATATCTAGGCCAGTGTTAGAAATTCCGCGAAATCTGTATCTGTACCTATATAGCTGTGTACTAATATGACGAGCCCTCTCTCGCGGAATTACCTACAACACTTGGTCGGTGAGATTATATCTGGAGTGGGAGATGGGGGTGGGTGGGTACAGTCTATTGTGGGGGGAGGGGAAGGGCATAAGCCATATTCTTGTTGTAGCGCAATATAAAATAACCTTACATATACGAGTTCCCATGGTGATCTAAGTTTATTTCCATGTTCTTATATAATTTCGGTCAAAGTACGCCTTTCTGGTTACGAAGTGTTCTATTCAGTATACACGCTTGCAGTTTGGCTTTAAAGAACAACCCGTTGTAGGGTCATTTTAATATGAATTTTCCCCACTAACAGGCTAGAACACAGACAGACAGACAATTTATATTTAACACGTCAGTCCTGATCGATTGTCTATTACGTAATTTGTGTATTTATAATCACACGTCGGGCCGTTGTTGTGCATATGTCCTTATTTCAGCCCATGCCACCTGACTTCAAATACCCAGTGATAATGCTCGACAGCTTAACCACTTGACAACAGACACCGTTTCTTGTTTGTTTTTCTGCTTAGTTACCTGTATACAAGTATAATAATGATCACACCTCGAGCTACTTTTTTCTTCCTATTCACGTAACTGGAAATTCCCGATAGAAATCCCAATGATTCAATCGCTATACCAGAAACATATAAAGCAGTTGCGGATCCGGTTGGTGGAGGGGTGGGGTGGCGGTGGGGAGTGGGGAGGTGGTGGTGAGTCTTATGGGTCTCAAGACTCTGTTTTCACATTAGAAGTGGGGTCAGTATGGACTATTATGTAACGGGTCTTTTATCAATCCTATTTAATATGTAATAAATGTCACAAAATTCAATATAACACATTTCTTTCATAAATCTACCGACTGAGACACGACCCCCAACACACACACAAACACCTTAGCAAGATGACATTATAAAGTACAGCTATATATCAAACTAGAAATATATTTACTTTTACTGTGCGAAAACCATAAAGTATAATCTATGTTCAAAGAACAATGCACCAGCCCAGTCACGTATTCATATCAATACATGTAAAGTGTAATATTATACGTTTTCTATATTGTTAAGTCAAGAACAATGCATCAGCCCAGTCACGTATTCATATCAATACATGTAAAGTGTAATATTATACGTTTTCTATATTGTTAAGTCAAGAACATTGCACCAGCCAAGTCACGTATTCATATCAATACATATAAAGTGTAATATTATACGTTTTCTATATTGTTAAGTCAAGAACATTGCACCAGCCCAGTCACGTATTCATATCAATACATGTAAAGTGTAATATTATACGTTTTCTATATTGTTAAGTCAAGAACAATGCATCAGCCCAGTCACGTATTCATATCAATACATGTAAAGTGTAATATTATACGTTTTCTATATTGTTAAGTCAAGAACAATGCATCAGCCCAGTCACGTATTCATATCAATACATGTAAAGTGTAATATTATACGTTTTCTATATTGTTAAGTCAAGAACATTGCATCAGCCCAGTCACGTATTCATATCAATACATGTAAAGTGTAATATTATAAGTGTTCTATATTGTTAAGTCAAGAACAATGCACCAGCCCAGTCACGTATTCATATCAATACATGCAAAGTGTAATATTATAAGTGTTCTATATTGTTAAGTCAAGAACAATGCACCAGCCCAGTCACGTATTCATATCAATACATGTAAAGTGTAATAGTATAAGTGTTCTATATTGTTAAGTCAAGAACAATGCACCAGCCCATTCACGTATTCATATCAATACATGTAAAGTGTAATATTATAAGTGTTCTATTTGTTAAGTCAAGAAGATTGCACCAGCCCAGTCACGTATTCATATCAATACATGTAAAGTGTAATATTATACGTTTTCTATATTGTTAAGTCAAGAACATTGCATCAGCCCAGTCATGTATTCATATCAATACATGTAAAGTGTAATATTATAAGTTTTCTATATTGTTAAGTCAAGAACAATGCATCAGCCCAGTCACGTATTCATATCAATACATGTAAAGTGTAATATTATAAGTGTTCTATATTGTTAAGTCAAGAACAATGCATCAGCCCAGTCACGTATTCATATCAATACATGTAAAGTGTAATAGTATAAGTGTTCTATATTGTTAAGTCAAGAACAATGCATCAGCCCAGTCACGTATTCATATCAATACATGTAAAGTGTAATAGTATAAGTGTTCTATATTGTTAAGTCAAGAACATTGCACCAGCCCAGTCACGTATTCATATCAATACATGTAAAATGTAATATTATAAGTGTTCTATATTGTTAAGTCAAGAACAATGCACCAGCCCAGTCACGTATTCATATTAATACATGTAAAGTGTAATATTATAAGTTTTCTATATTGTTAAGTCAAGAACAATGCACCAGCCCAGTCACGTATTCATATCAATACATGTAAAGTGTAATATTATAAGTTTTCTATATTGTTAAGTCAAGAACATTGCATCAGCCCAGTCACGTATTCATATCAATACATGTAAAGTGTAATATTATAAGTGTTCTATATTGTTAAGTCAAGAACAATGCACCAGCCCAGTCACGTATTCATATCAATACATGTGAAGAGTAATATTATACGTTTTCTATATTGTTAAGTCAAGAACATTGCACCAGCCCAGTCACGTATTCATATCAATACATGTAAAGTGTAATATTATAAGTGTTCTATATTGTTAAGTCAAGAACAATGCACCAGCCAGTCACGTATTCATATCAATACATGTAAAGTGTAATATTATAAGTGTTCTATATTGTTAAGTCAAGAACAATGCATCAGCCCAGTCACGTATTCATATCAATACATGTAAAGTGTAATATTATACGTTTTCTATATTGTTAAGTCAAGAACATTGCATCAGCCCAGTCACGTATTCATATCAATACATGTAAAGTGTAATATTATACGTTTTCTATATTGTTAAGTCAAGAACATTGCACCAGCCCAGTCACGTATTCATATCAATACATGTAAAGTGTAATATTATACGTTTTCTATATTGTTAAGTCAAGAACATTGCACCAGCCCAGTCACGTATTCATATCAATACATGTAAAGTGTAATATTATAAGTGTTCTATATTGTTAAGTCAAGAACATTGCATCAGCCCAGTCACGTATTCATATCAATACATGTAAAGTGTAATATTATAAGTGTTCTATATTGTTAAGTCAAGAACATTGCATCAGCCCAGTCACGTATTGATATCAATACATGTAAAGTGTAATATTATAAGTGTTCTATATTGTTAAGTCAAGAACATTGCATCAGCCCAGTCACGTATTCATATCAATACATGTAAAGTGTAATATTATAAGTGTTCTATATTGTTAAGTCAAGAACAATGCATCAGACCAGTCACGCATTCATATCAATACATGTAAAGTGTAATATTATAAGTGTTCTATATTGTTAAGTCAAGAACAATGCATCAGCCCAGTCACGTATTCATATCAATACATGTAAAGTGTAATATTATAAGTGTTCTATATTGTTAAGTCAAGAACAATGCATCAGCCCAGTCACGTATTCATATCAATACATGTAAAGTGTAATATTATAAGTGTTCTATATTGTTAAGTCAAGAACAAATCATCAGCCCAGTCACGTATCCATATCAATACATGTAAAGTGTAATAGTACAAGTGTTCTATATTGTTAAGTCAAGAACAATGCACCAGACCAGTCACGCATTCATATCAATACATGTAAAGTGTAATATTATAAGTTTTCTATATTGTTAAGTCAAGAACAATGCATCAGCCCAGTCACGTATTCAAATCAGTATATCTATTCTCGAGGAACTGGGAAAGTCCAACACGGACAGATAGACGTGTCTAAGATTGACTGTGCACTATTTTTAAAATCGGGAATAGTATGACTGTAACTTGTAGATGTTTCTATTTCATGTGTGAATATATTTAAAAATATTATTATTTTGTGATTAACGTTTATAATTTATATCGAAGCAGTTGTAGTTAGAAATGACGCGATATTTTATACTTTACGAATTGTTAAATAGGAACTTTCACCTGCTCTTAGTTACTAACAAAACACCACAAAAACAAACAAATAACTAGACGTTTTGTATGTTAGGATTGTTAAATAGGAACTTTAGCCTGCATTTTAGTTCCAAACAAAACCACACACAAAAAAAACAAAAACAAAACCAAAACAAATATTAAAATAATAATAATAATAATAAAATGACGTTTTATACGTTAGGATTGTAAAATAGAAACTTTCACCTGCAAATAATAATAATAATAATAATAATAATAATAATAAATTAAAATAATAATGAATAAAAAATAGACACCCACCCTGTGAGTGTGTTTGTGTCTGTGTAGGCCTGTGCACGTTCACGTGTTTGAGGTTTTATGAGCATGCATTTGTAAGTTTGTGTATGTGTATGTGCGTGTTTGTGCAAGGGGCTAGAGAGCCCGAACATCTGCCCCGAATCTGCGCCTGTATCACAATCACATGCAACATTGTATAACCAGATTTTTTTACAACACCCCTAGTTTCGCACAAAATGTAAGTACTTTTTACAGGTGCCCCATACATGTTCCAAGCACAAGGCTACTTGACACAGTGGCACTAGACGAAATAAAATTGCATAAATGTTTTTGCCCAGATTTAAACTATTTGTTTTTACAACCAACACACTCACATTTATCACCAATCACAGGACTTGTGGTGTTCACTTCTCTATAAAACGTTTGGTGCACCTCGCACTTTGACCCAGCCGGAAGTTATTTGGTTTAGTACTACCTAAAGCACCATGTTCACAGTGCATGGGGCAATGTCAGTATGTTTGTGAAGGGATGTTCCACAATGAAGATAGAAAGTATAAAGGTATGTAATACAAATTTTGATAAGTAATCTGTATTTAGCAACCACAATTATAGGTTTTACATAACTTGAAAGCACTGTAGTAGACAGCAATTTGGATTAATGGGTATGTGGGGTGGGCATCCATTTCCCGCCAATATTTTATATGTGCAGGAGGTGGCACTGGTGGGGGATCCGATGGCAGTGGGAGTAGGCAACCAACATTTTAGAAAACAAACTTATAAAGACAAACAAATTCCTGATTGGGGATGGAGCATTACCCCCTCACACCCATCCCCCCCCCCCCCCCCCCCCCCCCGCACACGTTCCAACCCCCTGCGGCAAATGATAATCTTCTTAAGATAATTTTAAGGCCTAAAAGCTGAGTTTCACAGTATCACTGATGTTTAAAATTATATATTATAACATTAATTAATTACTTAGTATGTAACAGCAATATGAATAAAATAAAAAAGCCTACTGAATGTTGTTCATTGTGATTCAGTTTGTTAACATCTTCTTTCAGTTACAAGAAGAGAGTGAGGCACACACGACTGCTGTGTCCTAACGAAAATGGGAGAAGAAGCTACCCCAGGGACAACATAATAATTATAATTACAACAGTTTGTAATAAAACTAAAATAAATCCACGATTTCAATCTGTTTCTACCCTTTCTGTCAGTTTCCTCCGACTCTGTCTTCTGAGCTGTCCACACCATCGCCTACCTGTCTGAACTTCATCCACGGTTGCAGTCTCTGTGTAGTTCCCTGCACCCACCTGGCATCCTAGTCCTTTGCCGCTAATAAAGCTGGTCTGACCCACGACACTAACTAACGACCGCCGGTAGTAGGGTGTATAGTAGGTGGTTACAAGTGCCTCTTAACAATGCCAGAAGTAACTACTGAACACTCCCCGAAGTGGTCAGACCAAGCCCACAGCTAAAAGCTGACGGGGAATGGTAGATGTGTAGCACATATAGCCACAAGAGACCAGCACATGTCGCGGTTGGAGAGACAAGGACTGGGATGTGGAGGTAGACAGCGAAAGAAGTTGAAAGATAGAAGGAGTTGCCAGATCGGGAAGAAATTAGATGAAATTCAAAGGAGAGAAAGGAAAGGGGGGAGTGGGATAAAAAAAAAAAAAACAACAATAAAACAAGTTCTCTTTCCTTCTTTTGTGTTGTTATTATTGTTTGTATGATATGATAACATGTTTTTAAACTGCAATTTAAGTAAATTCCTTTTTTTTTTAACGAAATTCGGTCGCGGGCCATTCAACAGTTTTACGGGCAAGTCAAAGTGTTGCTGCGAGTGGCCCGATTGGCCAGTCAAAACAAATCCCAATTTCGAACGGTTTAACCAAATGTAACAAAGTAGCATTTAATATCTGTATTGTACATACAAGATCCCTTGCTGCTAATCGAAACGAGTAGCCGATGAAGTGGCGACAGCGGGTTTCCTCCCTCAATATCTGTGTGGTCCTTAACCATATGTCCGACGTCATATAACCGTAAATAAAATGTGTTGAGTGCGTCGTTAAATAAAACATTTCCATTTCCGTTTGTTACAATCTATTTTTCGTCCCCAAACTAGTTCGCTACCTGTCTAGTCGCCCGAGTTTTACGTGTGTGTGTGTGTGTGTGTGTGTGTGTGTGTGTGTGTGTGTGTGTATATATATAAAAAAATTCCGTATATTGTATTATGTATCAAAATGCAAATAACTAATGTTTGTAAGAGATCAGAAAGTTATTTTTTACTTTTTGTTTTCAACTGGTTTCCTATTAGTATAGGACACAATAACGATTACTTCCCCAGTCTATCGAACAGTCCAAAACCATTCGGAATACCTCGGCCAGTTTTGATTATGTATTATGTAACTATAATGATATAGAAGACGAATACCATTTTATCCTTATTTGCCCAGCTTTGAATGAATTGAGGAATAAGTATATAAAACAATGTTACCACAGACGTCCAAGCGTATTTAGGCTCATTGAACTATTAACAACTGAAAACAATAAAGACATCAATAACCTGGGAAAATATTTAGTTTTGGCAAATAAAGTTAGAAACGATTTACTAAAGCTTACTTAAAATATGACATCCACAAACCTGCCGTTTCATTAGCAAGTATATTAATCATATTTCATCTGGTATACATCAATATATACCTATATATTTAGAATTAGAATTATTACTATACCACGATAATGTTTATAGTGCACATATATATGTACATCCCATCACTATTACTAGTATGCTATGTTAATTTCACCATTAATTCTTAAATCACTCTCCACCTGTATTTGTATATTTGTATATATACCGTAATTATATATGTATGTATTTATGCTGATAAGTTTGTTTAACTTAAGGCAAATAAAGAACTTGTACCTGTAAAAAAAAAGAAAAAAAAAAAGGAAAACCTTAGCCACGTAAATGTATTCATAGGTTAACTCGGAACACCTCGATCATGTCCGTCTTTACTTTCCATTTGGTTACAATCGGAACAACTCGTCACATTCCACACGCTATGTTTTGCAGAAAGATTTTGTTTAGGTCTCACAACACAGATGTCATCTGCCACTGAAACCCATGTTAAATTGCCCAACTTCAAATGAAGACTGCCAATAGAACGGGTTCTCGTTGGCACTAACAACACACACCATTGCGAACATACATTATACAAGAATTTTATTTTCATTCCAAAATTGAGAACATTTACGTGTTAGTTTTTTGCTATACGACAGCATATTGCTGTAGTATCGGTCCGAACAGGTGGTTCATTAACCGGCTGTTTCTTGCACTATACACCCATGTCCCAAACGGTCAATGCTCAATATTACAAAATAACATGGGCTTACCATTAAACATACATATTGTTTTAATTCTTCACCATTTCCTGGAAGTGAATATGTGAACGAAAACATGTGTCACAATTAGGAATTATAGTGGATCAATCAAGTCTCAACCGGAAGACAACTGTGTAATGAGACCGAAGGGTCCACCAGAATCACCTGTGTCCGTGACGTCACAGTTGAATTTACAATATATATATATATATGTGTGTATGTGTATATGAAGGCTCCACCAGAATAACTTGTGTCAGTGATGCCACTTTTTTTTAATAAGGTGATATGTTTGAATTGGAATCTGCATTCGTGGACTATTTACACCAAAGAAAGCATGATTTACCAACTAATTCATACAAACATATTGAAGTGAACACACAAAGAGACGCACAAATTCATACAAATAAAACTGAAGTAGTCAGTAACGGTAGAAGGAATATTAACACTTAACACGCTCGCGAGCAAACACATACGGATGGCGAGAGAGATAGAGAGGGAGAGGGGAACCATAGAGAGAGAGAGAGAGAGAGAGAGAGAGAGAGAGAGAGAGAGAGAGAGAGAGAGAGAGAGAGAGAGAGAGAGAGAGAGAGAGAGAGAGGTGAGGAAGGAGGGAGGGAGAGAAGGGTGGTTGAAATGTTTTCTGTTTGTTTTTCTACTTAGTCACCTGTATACAAGTATTTAATATTTATACTGGTCACACGTAGAGTACCTTATTTTAATCAGATTGATATATGCTTTACGTACAATCATAAATCTCATCTTTAAAACGTCTCCCCCATTCCACCCCACCCACCCCACAACCCCCACAACCGAATAATAAAGCGTATCTACCCAACCGTGTTATCATACTATTACTACATTGCTAACTCTGAACAAACATCGCGTCAGGCCAGTCCGCATTCAGATCAATATATCTATTCTCGAGGAACTGGGAAAGTCCAACACGGAAAACGAAACGTGTTTGTAAGATTGACTGCACTACTTTTAAAATCGGGAATAAAATATGATTGCAACATATGAATATATCTCAAAATACCATCACTTTGCAACCCCCGCACCCCAAAAAACACAACAAAAAACCAACAACAAAAAAACTTAACAAAAAAACACACACAAAAAACCCAAACAAACAACCCCCCCCCCCAAAAAAAAAACCAAAAAAAAACAACAACCCCAAAACAACAACAACCCCAAAACAAACAAACAACCCATCATCTCTCTCTCTCTCTCTCTCTCTCTCTCTCTCTCTCTCTCTCTCTCTCTCTCTCTCTCTCTCTCTCTCTCTCTCTCCCCCCACTAACAGTTTAGAACACAGACAGACAGACAATTTATATTTAACACGTCAGTCCTGATCGACTGTCTATTACGTAATTTGTGTATTTATAATCACACGTCGGGCCGCTGTTGTGCATGTGTCCTCATTTCAGCCCATGCTACCTGACTTCAAATACCCGGTGAAAATGCTCGACAGGTTAACCACTTGACAACAGATAACGTTTCTTGTTTGTTTTTCTGCTTAGTCACCTGTATACAAGTATATATACTCAGCGTCACTATTTAAGGGTCACTCATATTATTAGTACTACATGTTAACAATGCCCGTCCAACACACTAATTATGAAAGAAGGAATGTATGGCCTTCGTGGATTAGGCCCAGAGTGAGGTTTTCTAAGTAGCATTTGGATTTCAATATGAATAATGATACTTCCGGTTAGAGGCCACAACAAAATGGTAAACGTTATGCAAACACATGTACCTACTATCACCCAAACAAATGGGTTGTCTCAACGCACCCATGTCTGAAATTCTGTATGTTGTGCCCGTGCAATGCGTTTTCACCATGGATATAAAAGTGTGCATGATTGCCATCCACATATTCACGCACACTTCAGTTGAAAATGCATCGTGTTTCGACTAATGTTGAGACGGGCAATGGAGTAGGTCGGATACGGGTTGAACACAGTCAGCGAGAAGTCGCGAGGCACTTTAATGTCAGTCAGAGTGTGATTGGATGGATGAGGCAACGACTTCAAATGACTGGATCCGTTTCCTTGCACAAAGACCAAGGCCAGCATTAAGCAAAGCAAAAACACGACTCATTTTAAGCTGAAGTGTGCGCGAGGTGGGGTCAGTATGGACTACTTTGTAGAGGGTCTTAAATCAATCCTATTTAATATATAATAAATATCACAGCATTCAATATAAACATTTCTTTCATAAATCTGCCGATTGAGACACGACCTCCAACACACACACAAACAATTTAGCAAGATAAAGGACGGCTATATATCAAACTAGAAATATGTTTTCTGTGCGAAAACCATAAAGTGTAATCTATGTTTTCTATCAGGCCCGTAGTCAGCCATATTTGCAGGGGAGGGGGGGGGGGTGCGTTGAGATGTTGGGTGGAACTAAACTTATATCATGGGTGCCGAATTTAGCGCCCGAAGTGCGCGAGAGGTCTAAGGGGTTTTGGAGGCATGGTTCCCCGGAAAAGTTTTAAATGTAGATGCTCAGAGATGCATTCTGAAGCTATTTGTGATGGGTTTCAGGTATTTTGAGGTTGAAGCGCGTACATGTTTTTGATAAGACTTCAAGAGTAAACTCTAACTACATTAAATGTGTGACACGTTGTCTTGTTACATTACTATAAAACCGTTAACACTGAATAATGTACTTAATTGAATATATTGCATATGTGTGTGGGTAGAAGAAATGTAAATATATGGAACATGCATATGCTTACATAATGGGTACATATCGTACACTATTTTATGATAATTTCTAAATACGCCAATATATACTTTATGTCTGATCCGATCATGCATGTCCAAGGTAGAAATCATCAGTCGTGAAATTTAATTTCACGCTTATGTTCAAGTGTTTTAAAAAGCAATTCGCCGAACGCAACAAAGTCAATAGCCATATTTAACTGACATTTTATTACATTTTGGGTGATCGTAGTTGATCAAGTTAATTCGTAAACGTATTTATTTTATTGACCAGCTATATTATACTTTTTTTTTCTTTTTTGTAAGAAAAGCGTCCATTGTTTGGCAGCTCTTGGCTGCACGTTTTTTGCTTCGCTCTCTTTGCTCAGGTCGTCCCATGATAGTCGTAGTTTGTGAATCGACAAAATAGCGCACCACAATTACTTACTTGATAGACTGGTTCTCAATTGAATATACCCATAACGACGCCTTGTAATATCATTCGTGTAACACATGTACCATTTTAGGCCAAAAAATATTTACGGAAATTTCCGAACGCTGAAAGTAATATTTGAGCTTCTACAGAGACGAGCCAAATATTATCAGAGGGCGGGCTTCCAATAATGGTTTCGAATAAACTAGCATTTAATGCAGCCATCTGTTAGGGTAAACGTTAAAATACTCTAATAGGAAATAAAAATCAGTATATATTTTTGGGCGGAACTCCAATTCTCGCGGGATACGTTCGCACCCGTTGCACCCCAACCCCCTGGCTACGGGCCTGTCTATATTGTTAAGTCAAAGAACAATGCATCAGCCAAGTCATGTATTCAAATCAATATATCTATTATCGAGGAACTGGGAAAGTTCACCACGAACAGATAAACGTGTCTAAGATTGACTGTGGACTGTTTTTTAAAATTGTAACTTGTAGATGTTTCTATGCCACGTTACTAACAAAACCACACAAAAAACCCCAAATCAAATGACTAGACGTTTTGTACGTTATGATTGTTAAATAGGAACTTTAACCTACATTTATTTACTAACAAAACCCCACAATTTTTTTTTTTTTAAAATGACGCGACGTTTTGTACGTTAGGATTGTTAAACAGAAACTTTCATCTGCATTTTAGTTACTAAAAAAACTGCAATAATAATAATAATAATAATAATAATAATAAAAATAATAATAATACATACAAATTAGACCCCCCTATCGCCCCGACCCCCCCCCCCATAAAACTCTCCCTTTGCTAAATGTTGTGTACCGAAACAATGTTCCACGTGTTTGCGTGTATGTGTGTGTTTTATGTGTGCGCGCACGTGTGTGT
>NW_024532872.1:0-50000 GCF_016097555.1 Gigantopelta aegis | reverse complement strand
TATGTGAGTGTGTTTGTGTGTGTCTGTGAGTGTGTTTGCATCTGTCTGTGAGTGTGTTTGTGTTGTATGTGTGAGTGTTTTCGTGTCTGTCAGTGTGTTTTTGTCTTATGTGTCAGTGTTTGCCTGTGTATGTTAGTGTGTTTGCGTGTCTGTGAATGTGTTTGTGTCGTATGTGTTAGTGTTTGCATGTGTGTATGTTCATGTGTTTGTACGTTTGTGTATGTGTGTATCAAGTATGTATATGTATGAATGTGTGAGCGTTTGCGTCTGTGAGTGGTTTTGCATGTGTGTAGGCCTATGTATGTCTATGTGTTTGTGTTTTTATGAGCATGGATTTGTAAGTTTGTATATGTTCGTGTTTGTGTGTCTTTGTGTATCTGTCTACAGACGCGCGTTCGTGCTTGCGTGCGTATGTGTGTTTTCGGAAGACAAGGGCTAGAGAGTCCAAACATCCGCCCCGAATCCTCGCCTGTATTACTAACACATGTAACATGATTGTTTTAAGCATCATTGGTTTAGAGTCCCTTGATACAAATGTTTAGTAGTTTAATAATCATTGTCACTGTTAAGCAAACAATATAATTTTAATGCGTAAAGCAAACTAAAATGGTATACCTATCTATCCCCCCTCCACCTTTCCGGTACTAAATCCTATTTACAGCAACACGTCAGCGAACTGTTGTGTAGAAGTCAATTTTGTTGAGCGGTGAGGTTCGCACTAAAAATAGAGGCATGAGTTCGACCCGTACCCCATAAGTTAAAGTAATCTGTATTTACCATCCACAATTATAGGCTTTACATAACTTGAAAACACTATAGTAGACAGCAATTTAGATTGATGGGTATGTGGGGTGGGCACCCCCCCCCACACACACACACACACCCCACCCCAGTGTTTTATATGTGCAGGGGTTGGCACTGGTGGGGGATCCGATGGCAGTGGGGTTGGGCAACCAGCATTTTAGAAAACAAACTTATAAAGGCAAACAAATTCCTGATTGGGGATGGAGCATTGCCGTCACCCCCCCCCCCCCCCCCACCCCCATCCCCACACACAGCGGCAAATGATAATCTTCTCAAGATAATTTTTTAAGGCCTAAAAGATGAGTTTAACAGTATCAACGATATTGTTTAAAATTATATATTATAACATTAAATAATTACTCAGTATGTAACAGCAATATCAGTACATTGCATGAATAAAATAAAAAGCCTGCTGAATGTTGTCAATTGTGATTCAATTTGTTAACATCTTCTTTCAGTTACTCAAAGAGAGTGAGGCACACAAGACTGTTGTCCCAAAGAAAATGGGAGAAGAAGTTTGTAATAAAACTAAAACAAGTTCTGTTTTCTTCTTTTGTGTTGTTATTATTGTTTGTATGATATAGTAACATGTTTTTAAAGTGCAATTTAAGTAAGTTCTTTTCTTTAACGAAATTCGGTCACGGCCTTACAAATGTTGTACGGGCGAGTCAAAGTGTTGCTGTAAGCGGCCCGATTGGCCAGTCAAAAAAAATTCCAAGTGCATACCCTGGTGTTTGTGTGTGTCTGTCACAGTGTTTGAGTGTGTCTGTCAGTGTGTTTGTGTGTGCCTGTCAGTGTGTTTGTGTGTGTCTCTCTGTGTGTTTGTGTGTGTCTGTCAGAGTGCTTGTGTGTATCTGTCAGAGTGTTTGTGTGTGTGTGTGTGTGTGTGTGTGTGTGTATCAGTGTTGTGTAACAATGTGTATGTCTGACAGTGTTTGTGTGTGTCTGTCAGTGTGTTTGTGTGTGTGTCAGTGCGTTTTTGTGTGTCTGTGAGAGTGTTTGTGTGTGTCTGTCAGAGTGCTTGTGTGTGTCTGTTAGTGTGTTTGTGTGAGTCTGTCAGAGTGTTTGTGTGTGTCTGTCAGTGTGTTTGTGTGTGTCTGTCAGAGTGTTTGTGTGTCTGTCAGTGTGTTTGTGTCTGTCTGTTAGAGTGTTTGTGTGTGTCTGTCAGAGTGCTTGTGTGTGTCTGTTAGTGTGTTTGTGTGAGTCTGTCAGAGTGTTTGTGTTTGTCTGGCAGAGTTTTTGTGTGTGTCTGTCAGTGTGTGTCTGTCAGTGTGTTTGTGTGTGTCTGTCAGAGTGTTTGTGTGTGCCTGTGAGTGTGTTTGAGTGTGTCTGTCAGTGTGTTTGTGTGTGCCTGTCAGTGTGTTTGTGTGTGTCTCTCTGTGTGTTTGTGTGTGTCTGTCAGAGTGCTTGTGTGTATCTGTCAGTGTGTGTGTGTGTGTGTGTGTGTGTGTGTGTGTGTGTGTGTAACAGTGTTGTGTAACACTGTGTATGTCTGACAGTGTTTGTGTGTGTCTGTCAGTGTGTTTGTGTGTGTGTCAGTGCGTTTTTGTGTGTCTCTGAGAGTGTTTGTATGTGTCTGTCAGAGTGCTTGTGCGTGTCTGTTAGTGTGTTTGTGTGAGTCTGTCAGTGTGTTTGTGTGTGTCTGTTAGAGTGTTTGTGTGTGTCTGTCAGTGTGTTTGTGTGTGTCTGTCAGAGTGTTTGTGTGTCTGCCAGAGAGTTTGTGTGTGTCTTTCAGAGTGTTTGTGTGTGTCTGTCAGTGTGTTTGTGTGTGTCTGACAGAGTGTTTGTGTGTGTGTCTGTAACAGTGTTGTGTAACACCGTGTGTGTATGACAGAGTGTTTGTGTGTGTCTGTCAGTGTGTTTGTGTGTGTCTGTCAGAGTGTTTGTGTGTCTGCCAGAGAGTTTGTGTGTGTCTTTCAGAGTGCTTGTGTGTGTCTGTTAGTGTGTTTGTGTGAGTCTGTCAGAGTGTTTGTGTGTGTCTGTCAGTGTGTTTATGTGTGTCTGTCAGAGTGTTTGTGTGTCTGTCAGAGTGTTTGTGTGTGTCTGTCAGTGTTTGTGTGTGTCTGTCAGAGTGTTTGTGTGTCTGTCAGTGTGTTTGTGTGTGTCTGTCAGAGTGTTTGTGTGTGTCTGTCAGTGTGTTTGTGTGTGTCTGTCAGAGTGTTTGTGTGTCTGCCAGAGAGTTTGTGTGTGTCTTTCAGAGTGTTTGTGTGTGTCTGTCAGTGTGTTTGTGTGTGTCTGACAGAGTGTTTGTGTGTGTGTCTGTAACAGTGTTGTGTAACACTGTGTGTGTATGACAGAGTGTTTGTGTGTGTCTGTCAGTGTGTTTGTGTGTGTCTGTCAGAGTGTTTGTGTGTCTGCCAGAGAGTTTGTGTGTGTCTTTCAGAGTGTTTGTGTGTGTCTGTCAGTGTGTTTGTGTGTGTCTGACAGAGTGTTTGTGTGTGTGTCTGTAACAGTGTTGTGTAACACTGTGTGTGTATGACAGAGTGTTTGTGTGTGTCTGTCAGTGTGTTTGTGTGTGTCTGTCAGTGCGTTTGTGTGTGTCTGTCAGAGTGTTTGTGTGTGTCTGCCAGAGAGTTTGTGTGTGTCTTTCAGAGTGTTTGTGTGTGTCTGTCAGTGTGTTTGTGTGTGTCTGTCGGTGTGTGTGTGTGTCTGTCACAGTGTTTTTGTTTGTCTGTCAGAGTGTTTATGTGTGTCTGTCAGAGTGCTTGTGTGTGTATGTCAGTGTGTTTGTGTGAGTCTGTCACATTGTTTCTGTATGTCTGTCAGTGTGTTTGTGTGTGTCTGTGAGTGTGTTTGCATGTGTATGTGAGTGTGTTTGTGTGTGTCTGTGAGTGTGTTTGCATCTGTCTGTGAGTGTGTTTGTGTTGTATGTGTGAGTGTTTTCGTGTCTGTCAGTGTGTTTTTGTCTTATGTGTCAGTGTTTGCCTGTGTATCTTAGTGTGTTTGCGTGTCTGTGAATGTGTTTGTGTCGTATGTGTTAGTGTTTGCATGTGTGTATGTTCATGTGTTTGTACGTTTGTGTATGTGTGTATCAAGTATGTATATGTATGAATGTGTGAGCGTTTGCGTCTGTGAGTGGTTTTGCATGTGTGTAGGCCTATGTATGTCTATGTGTTTGTGTTTTTATGAGCATGGATTTGTAAGTTTGTGTATGTTCGTGTTTGTGTGTCTTTGTGTATCTGTCTACAGACGCGCGTTCGTGCTTGCGTGCGTATGTGTGTTTTCGGAAGACAAGGGCTAGAGAGTCCAAACATCCGCCCCGAATCCTCACCTGTATTACTAACACATGTAACATGATTGTTTTAAGCATCATTGGTTTAGAGTCCCTTGATACAAATGTTTAGTAGTTTAATAATCATTGTCACTGTTAAGCAAACAATATAATTTTAATGCGTAAAGCAAACTAAAATGGTATACCTATCTATCCCCCCTCCACCTTTCCCGTACGAAATCCTATTTACAGCAACACGTCAGCGAACTGTTGTGTAGAAGTCAATTTTGTTGAGCGGTGAGGTTCGCACTAAAAATAGAGGCATGAGTTCGACCCGTACCCCATAAGTTAAAGTAATCTGTATTTACCATCCACAAGTATAGGCTTTACATAACTTGAAAACACTATAGTAGACAGCAATTTAGATTGATGGGTATGTGGGGTGGGCCCCCCCCCCCCCCCCCACACACACACACCCCAGTGTTTTATATGTGCAGGGGTTGGCACTGGTGGGGGATCCGATGGCAGTGGGGTTGGGCAACCAGCATTTTAGAAAACAAACTTATAAAGGCAAACAAATTCCTGATTGGGGATGGAGCATTGCCGTCACCCCCCCCCCCCCACCCCCATCCCCACACACAGCGGCAAATGATAATCTTCTCAAGATAATTTTTTAAGGCCTAAAAGATGAGTTTAACAGTATCAACGATATTGTTTAAAATTATATATTATAACATTAAATAATTACTCAGTATGTAACAGCAATATCAGTACATTGCATGAATAAAATAAAAAGCCTGCTGAATGTTGTCAATTGTGATTCAATTTGTTAACATCTTCTTTCAGTTACTCAAAGAGAGTGAGGCACACAAGACTGTTGTCCCAAAGAAAATGGGAGAAGAAGTTTGTAATAAAACTAAAACAAGTTCTGTTTTCTTCTTTTGTGTTGTTATTATTGTTTGTATGATATAGTAACATGTTTTTAAAGTGCAATTTAAGTAAGTTCTTTTCTTTAACGAAATTCGGTCACGGCCTTACAAATGTTGTACGGGCGAGTCAAAGTGTTGCTGTAAGCGGCCCGATTGGCCAGTCAAAAAAAATTCCAAGTGCATACCCTGGTGTTTGTGTGTGTCTGTCACAGTGTTTGTGTGTGTCTGTCAGAGTGTTTGTGTGTGTCTGTCAGAGTGTTTGTGTGTGTCTGACAGTATGTGTGTGTGTCTGTCAGAGTGTTTGTGTGTCTCTGTCAGTGTGTGTGTGTCTGTCAGTGTGTTTGTGCATACCCTGTTATATATATGTATGTATTATTTTTAGTACAGAAATATTATTTTTTAAATACTGACACAAATGGTGTACGCGAATGTGTGATGGTCATGGAATAGGTTTCAAATTATATGGATTTTTATAATTTGGTAGATATATTTAGTGTATGTGTGCGTGTTTTGTGTTTCGTCACTCTCATAACCAGAATGCTTAACTCGTTTTTAATAATTTCACAGGTGAGATAAAAAAAAACATTTTTATTAACAAAATCAACTCATTTGAAACATTTGAATGAGCTAAACTACAATAAATTCCACATCTTTTGGTCGGAGTATAGTGATATTTTTAAACACATCCATGATCTGATCCCTATGTGACTTAGGCATTTTTGAAATAAATATTTTGACTTAGGTATTTTGCAATCAGAGGCTTAGGCAATGTGATTTCATTCAATGTTAAGTTACGCACATTTAATCTTCTATGGAACTGCAAAACTTTCAAATAAAATAATTTTATACAATATGATGTACTCCGTTTACACTGTTTTTATTTTAACATTATTTCTGCGAAGAAGAAAAATAATAGTTATTTATTTAACGACGCACTCAGCACATTGTATTACGGTTATTATGGGGCCATAATGAAAACAAGAGAGGAAGACAGCTGCCGTCACTCCAAAAGTAGACAGGACAGTGCATACCATGACCTTTGGTATACCAGTCATGGGTCATGGGTTGGAACGCAAAACGTCCAATGTAGTCAGGTCTACCAAAGAAGTTCGATCTTGCAACGCATTAACCTCTGCCGAGCGCTCTACCGACTGAGTTAAATCCCACCCCTTATTCTTGCCAAATAAAGTGTGGTTTAAAACCCCTCCCTGATCTAGTACAGTAGTAGTCCTGCAAACAGGGCCACCTAAATAGTGGCGTACCGGTACCGGCAGTGTAACGTTAGTTCACATGGCTAAACTTATATATTACGATGTGGGGATCATGAAACCACATGAAGGCACATTCAAACCTGCGTGCGTTTCGCATGGCGGCCATTTTTCAAGATGGCTGCCACCATATTAAAACAAAGTCATATTTCTGCCAATGTTTTCACATGTTGCTGTGATGTTTGTATCAAGACATGTTTTGAGGGGTGAGGAATATGAAAAACATGCTTTCAGAACAATTAGATGTATTCTGAACCACTTTTCAAGACTATTTCACACACACAAATAATCACTTACCACTGTATTCTTGACATACTAATATGATACCAGCAATGCTATATTCAGATTTGCCTGGAACGTGATTGATTTCATTGAAATTTGTTATTTACAAAATTAAACAATTCTTCTATATATTTTGATAACAACGGGTATAATTAAAACACGTGTGTCAGAGTGATCGGTAGTGTTCAAACCTAATGACCGTAATCTGGTATATTATACAAGCTAAATTCAGCCATGTTTTCCGATACTATGATAACTTCCGGTGTTTTCCTCACACCTAATTTTAATTTTGATAGTTCCTGTAATTAATGAACCTCATATCAATTCTTTAGTCAATGCGTGTATGCATTCAGCGCAACTGCCAGTATGATTAAGTATGTCAGTATGATTAAACCTTACAAGACATGCCCCTTTTAACATCATGCCATGTCTCTGGGGATGAGATATGGGTCAGACTGTCCAAACCTGTATAGTCTTGGGAGAACATAGCCGGGGTAGGCTGGGTGCAACAACTCGAATCCAATTTCGCAGAGCCGCCTTTACAAACCATGTCGTATGAGCTGGTACATTTTCGTGAATCACTAGAGACGTGGTTGACAGCTTTCCTCGAGTGATTTGTCTGAAGAAAGACTATTTTTAACAGGGGTGGTACATTTTAGATATAGAGCCGCGGGGCCATGGGAACCCCTGTTGGGGGTAGCTGGATATTAGGGACAGCTCTGTGGTGGGCGGTGTCCGTGATGTTGTGATAGCTACAGACGGTACATGTAAGGATAGATGAGGTTACACATCCCAGTCTACAGGTTGTAGGACTCACTGAGGTTTGTCCAGGAGAGAGGGGATGGAGAAACTGGATGTTAGACAGTTCTACGGATTCAACTGTGTGCATCAATCATCAGGCCTAAACCACTGATAAGTACTGGCCACGTGTCTTCGGTGCATGCACTGGGTGCTAGATTGAGTCCAGAGTAGACAGCGGATAAAATATGGCACTGAAAGTAAAACTAAAGACGATTTGGTCAATATGTCCGAACATGAATGGAGGACCCCATTGTAGACCTTGTCCGGTTGACCTTGGAAGGGAGGGGCTCTGAGAATCGGCTGTACATGACACCCATCAAGGATAATATATTGTGGGGTCTCAATTTTAGTGCTTATGGAGCGACATTAGACTTGTACAAGGGTATGTTGACCACATAAAAGCAAGTTATCTCAATAATTTGATTGGAAAAAGTAACAGTGGCGGAGGAGATTGGGTATCCGCCGTATTCGACTGTTCGGTTTCGGTGCATTGTGAGTTTGCCAGTGATTGAGTTCATGAAGGAGCCTGTCGTGGAAAACATGTTGTGTTAGTGATCCTGCTATGCCACACATATTTCATGCTGCGGGGGATCGAGCGACGATATGTGTGGTCAACATCAGTAGGAAACGTGTGGTACTGAATGCTGGCCAGTTAGTCTCTCAAACAGGTGGACTGGTAAAGAGTGTTTAGCACATGTCAGTATGTCGGAAAATATTCCATGCCTTCTGAGGTTGGATGGTCGCGTGAGGTGGGAGGGGGATGGCTGTCCAGGTCGATCAAGGAGTGGATGCAGCAAACATCACATGTTGATGGATCAGGAGACTTACTTACAAAACACATGGTTGCGGGGTGGGTTTTGTTTGTGTCGTTCTGTATGGGATTATGTTTAAACACCTAAAAGTAGAGTTCCTTGGTTTGGTAACTAATACAGACGGGATGAAAATGGGACCGAATATATAGCTCGTGAGGAAATAACCTATTATTTGTTGGGAATTGGGTTTTTTTAATGTGGGTAAACTTTACACCAAATCATCTTACAAATATTATATTCATGTTCTATGACCATAAAAACACAGGGTTTGACACACACAAAAAACACATTCCTGTCTGGAACAGCCACCGAGTTATGGATGTTAAATTCTGAAACATACGTCATCTTGAAAAATGACCCCAATTTTTTTCGCGCACATTTTTGACGCTGTCATCAAGTGGTTTCATATTCACAACACCCCAATGATCATTTCTAGCCTGTTTGCAAGACTATGGAATGAAATGGATTTATTACAGACGAAGTAGCTTATGGTAAAATGTGTGTACAATAGGTGGCAACACTTTTTTATGTACTGAAGGTCTTCAAACTTTCTTTTTGCAATTGGTATTTGTTTTTTAAACAGTTGCTCACATGATATGTCATTGTGGGTGAATCTGCAAGGGAAGTTTGCCCAAATGTTTTCTTCACTTAACAGTTTGAAAGAACATCACCTTCGGGTTTGTATTGTAGTTTTTGAAGCCTCTGTGAATAGTATTGTAACAGGTATGGGTGACACAGAGAAAAGTGCTATATCAGGTAAAGGTGACACAGACAGTGGGACTCCAAATGCATCAATTGGTGTTGCTAAAAGTGGTGTATGATTGTTTGATGATTCATTATTGTAACAGGTATGGGTGACACGGAGCGTTGTACTCTGTCAAGTAAAGGTGACACAGAACAGTTCTCTAACAGGTAAGGGTGACACAGAGAGTGGTGCCGTATCAGTTATAGATGACACAAAATATGCACCCCCCCAAAAAAAAAAAAAAAAAAAACAACAACAACACAACAACAACAACAACCCACAAACCTTCACTAAGCAATGATTGTCTAGGCCACTCCCCCGGCATAAATTTCTGCACACGCGCCTACATTAAGCCTACAACGTGTGTCAAAAAGGTAGCGGTCGCAAAGAAAAATGCCTAACTCGTTTTAATGTTTTATGGACCATACCATTTAGGCAATGTAAACAAAAATACTTTGTAAATAATTATCACTATTACCTTGACTTAACATCGCTTACGTAAATGTCTGCATATCCATTCAAGTTAGATTTAGGAACGAAAAGGTGTCACGCAAACAAGTGTAATGAATTAGGCAGTTTCCATCCTTCTACAGTTTGTTTCTCCACACAGCCATTTTGATTTCTAAACGTAGTTCAAAGATGACTTAGGTAGTATGACTTTTACCGAAGCAAAACGCCTATCTAAAAAGATGACTTGGGCAAATAGTTTTCACTTGGGATATCTCCACCTGCTATTGACCAATTTCAAACTACGTCAATTTTGTTTATAGTAAATGACCCACCAAGCACGAAAATAATATAGATTACACAATGCCCAACTCTGAGTTAGGCATTTTGGTTATGATGGTGACGGTTTGTTTGTCTTAGGGTGGAGGGTGTTATTTGTTTGTTTGTTTGTTTGTTTGTTGTTTTCTGGGAGAGTGTGTGGTACATAGATAGGTTCCACGGGACATTAGTATATAGCTTATATATAGTACATATTGAGTAAAAAAAGCATTGCGCAAATATTTATATTAGGCTAAGCTGTCGAAACTTACTTGTCACTTCGTACGGATATTAACGGATGGTGCACAAACAGGTTCAGTACACCATGTAAGGTAATGGCGCAGTGATATTAACGGGTGATGCACACACAGGTTTCATATACTAGGTAAGGTAGTGGTGTTTCCAGGAAAAGCTAACGGGACTATTTCACATTCAGGAGATAGTTAGAGGAGACTGGCGGATGACTTTGCTACTGCGTGAAAGTTTTACTTAAATTCTCCAATAGACACGATGGTGATGGTGTTGATGGAAACGTTTCACCTATATTCACCAAGTAATACGATGACGTTGTTGTTGTAAAGGTTTTACGTATTTGCACCAAGTAACAAATAAAGATGTTGTTGTGAACAATTCATGTCTACTCATTGCCAAGACGAATAGTGACGTTGTTTGTGCTTTACTTGTATATTCACTATCGCGAAACATTATAACGATGTTGGTGTGAAAATTTCACTTGTAGTCACTATCAAAAACATGATAACGATGTTTGTGTGAAGATTGTACTTTTATTCACTTTCCAAAACATGACAATAATGTTGCTGTGAAGGTTTCGCTTATTTTCACTATGAAAACCACACGATGACAACGATGTTGGTGTGAGAGTTTACTTGTGTTCTCTATTACAAAAGAAGATCCGATGTTTTTCCTTACTTCTTCATCAGGTAGTATAACATAATTTTGTTTGTTTGGTTGTAACTGTTTCGTGGGAGGATCAGTCAACGTGTTAAATGTGGGCGTGGTAGTTGCATACGAACGTGAGGCCAGTACTAAAGGTGTGGTTGACACATGCACGCACGCACACACGCAGATGTAATCACACACATGACATATCTGGGAATTATGAACGTTCTTTTGTTTATTCCACGTGTGGTTTATATTATAAAATGTCGGGGGATTTTAAATAACGGGTACAAAAATGTTTTTCTTTTTAATATTTACTAAAATTGTTCGATTGTTGTCCCTGTTTATTGAACACGAATAACTTTGTTTACTAAATAGCACATGTTCTGGCTTCTATGCCGTAGATATCTTGACAGAGGACAGGTTTTCAACTGTCAGGTCAAAATAGTAGGGGGCACTTAACTTGTTCCATACATACATACATACATACATACATACATGCATATATATATATATATATATATATATATATATATATATATATATATGTATGTATGTATATATGTATATGTATGTATATATGTACTGAACAAAAAAAGAAACTTCCGATTTGTGTAATGTGTAATGAAATTATATAGGTAGTATTAGCCTTGAACTGTATTAACTGTATTAACGATTATTTCTGCACTGTTAATCGTCGACAACGTGAAATTCAATTTGCACGTGCATGCATGGTTCGACATGTCCCGTGTAGTATTCGGTCAATTTGTTTTACTTATCTTATTGACATTGTTGTCAAGTGAACGAAAACGCTTACAAATTTGTAAACAAATTAACGTTTTTTACATTCTAGCATTTTTAGTATGTCAAGAATGCCCAATAATTTACGCGAACGGGCGATTGGCATGCTTGATGCTGGCATGTCGACAGAAGACATTGCAATGCATGTTGGGAGTTCTAGTCGAGCGATACGAAATCTTCGCGTAAGATTTCGAACGACAGGAAGCACCAACGACTTGCCACGTCGTGGACGTCCGCGTGTTACAACGCGTGGTCAAGACCGCTATATCATGAACACGCATTTGCGCAATCGATTCCAAACTGCCACTGCTACTGCTGCTAACACACCTGGGCTTCATAATAACCGAATCAGTGGGCAAACTGTTCGTAATCGTCTGCGGGAGAACGGTTTACATGCACGACGTCCTTACGTCGGATGCGTTTTAACGCAACGTCATCGTCTAAATCGTCTTAATTGGGCACGTGTACACACTCGTTGGATACGACGACGCTGGAATACCGTTCTTTTTTCGGATGAATCCAGAATTTCTTTACAACGTGGTGATGGCAGGGTGCGCGTCTACCGTAGGAGAAATGAACGCTATGCTCACTGTTGTGTTCTTGAACGAGATCGTTTCGGGGGTGGGTGTTCTGTCATGGTCTGGGCAGCCATTGCCCATGGTTATCGTTCACCACTAGTCGTCATTGATGGCAAATTAAATGCTCAACGTTACCGCGATGACATTCTCGCTCATCACGTCATTCCTCTGTTCCATAACAACGCCAACGTCTCGATTTTTCAGCATGATAATGCCACCTTTCATACAGCTAGAGACACTGTACATTTTCTTAGGACAAATAACATTGATTTCATTGATGACTGGCCCGCTAAAAGTCCTGATCTCAACCCCATCGAGCATGTCTGGGATAGTCTGGACAGACGATTGAGGCGTCGTCCCAACCCACTCGCTAACGTCAACGAACTTCGTCAAGCGCTCATTCAGGAATGGAACAATATTCCACAGGCAGAAATCAACACTTTAGTCAATTCTATGCGCCTGCGATGCACTGCAGTGGTCAATTCAAGAGGTGGTCATACCTGTTATTAAGTGGGTTTTTTTTTTTTTTTTAACCCCTACCACACTTGGTGAAAATTTCTCCCAGTTTCTCTTAACCTATGGCCATGATTTTTGCACCAAACGATGCATCATGGAACACTCTTTAAACGCACATATAACAATTATTCCCTCGGTTTGGTTTCATCAAGTTATGTTCAAGCAAAGTTAGCGGAAGTTTCTTATTTTGTCAGTATATATCCTATAACTTACCCATGATATCCATGTCATAAACCCATGTGATAAATTTAGTGCGTTTACCCGGTTAATAATGGTATGCAAATTTGCAAAGTCTCTAGGTAATGTGTTGCAGTGGTCATTTGCTTACAAGCCAACAGAACCTGTGTACCTGAACGTAACGTTTTCAAAGATTTAGTTAAAATGCTTGACGTCAAACTAATTTGTGTTAATCGTGATGACGTCATATTACTGATGGCTGCTACTTCAGTACTGTGATTTATAAAAAAAATTTGCATTAAAATGTTATTTTAGAAGTGTTATAGAATAAATAGAATTCGCCACTCGTGTTTTTTTAATATATAAAATATCAACCTTGTCTAGTTAATCGGTATTTTTCTCCTCAGAGCTTCAACAGATACTGATTAACAGAGACTCGGTTGATATCTTCCATATTAAAAGACACTCGTGACGAATTCTCTCTCTCTCTCTCTCTCTCTCTCTCTCTCTCTCTCTCTCTCTCTCTCTCTCTCTCTCTCTCTCTCTGTAATGAAACCTAATTGCAGTCCCCCAAATTTCATTTCTTAAACACTGTAACAGTAACTGCCTTGGTTGATCCAGTAACAATAATAATTAATCTATAGAAAGAAATATATTATATCTGATAAGTCACCCTGGTCCGTTCTAACAGGTTTACTACATTGCTGAAAGGTCGCCCTGTTCTAGCAGGTTTAATAACTGTGAAGGTTGCACTGTACCAAATCGGAGACTTCCATGTTCAAGTTGCTAATGTTGCTAAAACAGCTGCAGATATAATAGATAAAGTTAGCGACACAACTAGAGCTCCTTGATATCTTAATCACTGGTTGTTGAATGTCAAACGTTTGGTCATTGTGACGTATTATCATAGTGGAAGCCCGCTAAATGTTTCCGTTAGTAGTAAGATATATTCATATTCTCTTAACCACAGGTAGGACAGCACATTCCATGGCCTTTGACTGCGGCCGGCAGTAATATATGATTCTAACGTCCTTTTATTTAACACACCATTGCTACGCAGAATACACTAGAGATTGAAACCAGTATAGTTAAAATTTGTTTTGTTTAACGACACCTCTAGAGCACATTGAATCGTTAATCATCTGCTATTGGATGTCAAACATTTGCTAGTTTTGCAATTATAGTCTTAGAGAGGAAACCCGCTGCATTTATTCATTAAAACCAAGGGCTCTTTTATCTGCACCATCCCAAAAAGGATAGCACATGCCACAGCGTTTGATATACCAGTCGTGGTGCACAGACTGGAACGAGACATATCCCAGTGGATCCACCACCGAGGATCGATCCGAAAACCGACCGCGCATTAAGCGAGCGCTTTACCACTGGGCCCCGAAACCAGTATTGGGTACAATTTAAAAAAAAAAAAATGGAAGTGTGATGTTCTGAAGAAATAAAATGCCGTTAATAAAACATTCTTTAAATCTCTCAAATGCCACGTGACTCATCATTAGTTTTTACACGTAGATTAAATGTAGGGTGGATTTTTTTTTTTTTTTTTGTGTTATTTGTTTGTTTGTTTCTTGCTTTTCTGTTTTTGTTTGTTTTCTGTTTTTTGTGGACTTTCAATTTTTATTTTCTAATTATTATTATTATTTTTTTATTTTTTTTATTTTATATATGTTTTTTTTTTGGTGGGGGGGGGTTGTTATTGTTTTTGTTGTTGTATTTTATGCAGGTATTGCTTTGGTGTGTTGATACACAACTTCTATCAGGTGTCTTAGAAACAAATTATTGTTAACATCATCGGTAATGAGAAATGATTTGGTGCAACAGACCTTAACCGACAGGTGGAGTTATGGTAAACCTGTACCCAGGGGCGTTGGCTGGTGGGGTTAGGGTGTGTGTGGACTAAACCATTTTGTTTTACAATGCAGTATTAGACTTAGCCCGCGTGTCTTCTAGCGTTATATGCTAGTATAACTCCAGAGGACACTCGAGTATGGTCGTTATCATAGGGTTTAACGTGCACATTCAGAGCAAGCTGTTGTAGCGTACGCCTACACTAGACCAATATCAGTTTATTCATATAGGTTTCCCCAAGAGAAATGTACACACGGCTCGCTAGGTTCATTATTGATCCCCACCCCCAACCCCGCGCCCTCCCAGGTTCAGACCATGTTACGCGTCTGCTCTACCTGTATCGATGTGTAATAACACGTGATTCGTATCTAGGTCAGTGTCTTGTCATGTCACACTGCGGATTTCCTGAAACCTGACCTCGTAATTTTCCGGGAAACGTACATGTCTGTACCTGAAAGCTGTGTACTTGTATTCGCTGTAGAACACTCTGACATTCACGGGCTGTCGGCGTACAATCAGGGGCGGAACAGGTGTGTGTGACATCGTGAGTGATAACGTGTGTCCTACAACAACAGTGGCATCAAAAATAGAATTAACAATAATAATAATACTAATAAGAAAAGTTAACTGTGTTAATAAAACCAACAATAAACATTGTTTAACGAAATATAGAAAGTGTCAATCGGCAGGTTTCGAAACTACTGCACCGATTCGCAGTGACTTTTTCGTAAATAGAAGAACCTTAACCGGTAGTTAAGAATATGTAGTAATTTGTAAATTCACACACACACACACACACACACATACGAACATACAATTTGTCATTGTTTCATATAGGTCGAGAAACACGTTATATACACTCCCCACACCCCACCTCCGGACTAATAGTTACGGACCTAACTGAACGGCAAACTCGCTGGCGTTTCGAAAGGAGGTCGGCAAGCTAATAGATCTGTCACGCACTGGCGATCTTAAAAGAAATTCAAATCTCAATAAGTAACATCGTGACGTTGTAAATGTTTTACTCTCTGTATCAAACAATATACGAGGATGCAGTTGTCGACATTGTACTCGTTATCGAGACGAATAATGACGTTGTTGCAGTATAACAATATACGAAGATGCAGTTGTGGATATTCTACTCGTTATCGAAACGAATATTGATGTTGTTGCCGTATACAAATATACAAGGATGCAGACACGGACATTCTACTCATTATTCAGACGAATAATGACGTTGTTGCCGTGACCATTTTATTTCTATTAACTATTCCGGAACATGATAAATTTTATTTTTATTCCAGGTGAAAATCAAGAAGCTAGACTTTGCTAACAGAGGTTATTAGAACGTCAAACGTAGTCCACGACAGCTGGCTGTATACACGTGAAATAATAATCCAGTTTATCATTCAAGTGAATAATCTATTAACTGGACATGGCTGAAAGCGATGTTGTTCAAATTCTGGAAATTCGTGACGAGTTCGTTACGTGTGAGATTTGTTTGGAGTATTTTGACGATCAAGACAAATCTCCACGTATCTTACCGTGTTTCCACAGTTTCTGCTGTCGCTGTCTGGAGTCGATTTGGGAGAAGTCACCAGCTGGAGTAAGATGTCCCAACTGTCGACAGGTTTGGCCTGTTCAGAAGAACATTCCAGGAACATTTCCACAGAACAAGGTGTTGAGGAATTTAATTGAATATGTTAACATGAAAAACAAGCTGGATGAAATTATGTGCAACGAGTGTCCGGACAGTTGTAGAGCAACAGTGCGTTGTATGAACTGCAGCGAATACATGTGTCAAGCATGTACAGCATACCACAAGAAATTTGCAATGTCGAAACATCATCACACTGTTCTTATTTCGGAATATATCAACATGCCCCAAGAAGTCCTTTTCCAACAGAAATATATTTGTACAAACCACGAAAATATGAACTTGGATATATTCTGCAGGGTATGTTCAGTCGCTGTTTGTTCATCGTGCGCTCTTATCTCTCATAGAGATCACGAGATACTAGACCTAAAAGATGTCTATCAGGCAAAGAAAGATCAAATTAGAGCAATCCTATGCGATTTAGAAACGTCGAAAGACACATCAGAAGGTTACAAATGCAAGCTTGTTGAACAGAATGAAGCACTAAGTGTTATGAAAGAACGACGTTTGCAAGATATTGATGACTCATATGAAAAATGCATCACAATGTTGTCTGAGAAAAGACAACAATTAAAAGAACAAGTAATTTCTAACGTGGCCAAACAACAGGCTGACAGAAATGAGAAATTGGAGAGGCTAACTCAGTCAAATGACAGTAAAAGTCAACATTCTCTTTACTGTCAACAAGCGATGTCGTATGCACGCGCTGTTCAGTTTATAGAAATGTCTGAGGATCTGGAGAAGGAAACCAGAAGGCTGCTAGAAATACCTCAACTGTTGAATATGAAGATGGAAAAGGTAGACGTAGATCTGGATACCTTTGATGAGGTTTGTAAAATCCTGCAGAAACGTACAATGGTGGTTGATATGTCGCAGATAAAACCATGTATTGAGGTGACGGATGCCAAAAAAGGTGACGAATCCCGTGTGATTCAAGTTACATTGCTACCAAAGGAAACTAAAGTCGGCAATCAGACAGATATGTTAAAAGCAATGATTGAACCAGACACTGAAATGAAGGGTGAGGAGAAACCGAAGACACAACTGATTTCGTTTGGTGCGGGGAGCGTTACGTATAAGCCAACGTGTACTGGACCTCACAGGTGTTTCATTAGTCTCTGTGGACATCAGCTGACTAATGATGGAATTGTATTTCACAGCAGAAACAACGGTAAGTTACTTCATAGTCTAGACAGAATATTTATTTAAATTAAAATATGTGCACTTGCATTATAATTACAAATGTGTTGGTACTTATTGATATTATATGTATTGAAAATTATACCCCACTTCCGATCTCGTTGTTATGGTTTCTTTTGTTAAAAGTATAGATGTATTCACCGATAACTTACACTTATCGTTTGCGGGAATCAGTAGCTTAACAGTCTTCAAAAACATTTCTCCTCCTGCAGTTAGAATTTAAACTCTTCTTGATCGTCCAAATTAAAATGCACAGAAAATGAAGTCCATTTAACTAAAGCGGCCCTCACATATCAGCCGGCGTCCGCGCGATTTTTCTAATTGCAGGAGTCGCCGGGGGATTTAGAGCCCGTGGATGAATCGGGCGAATTTCACGTCTGCGACGTGTGCCCTCACATATTACAGGGGGCCCGGGCGGTGCCCTTTGAACATTGGATCGCAGTGGAGACAGTGCGGCCGCCAGGGCGTCGGCTGGACACCGTTAGATATTCTGGCGGTCGCCGACTGATTAAAGATCAGATCGGTAGGCGTCCTGGCGTAGCCTGGCCGGGCGAATGGCGATTGATGAGGCCGCGTGGGGGCCGTTTAGAAACTGCCGGAGGGGCCGGTCGGGACCAGCGGGGCGCCCGGCCGATGTTGTACAAATCGCCCGGGTTCCATGAGGGTTCCGAGAGGATATCGTAGGGTGGCCGTGAGGGGCCCGTGAAAGTCCCACGGTGCCCGGCGGAATTTTTTCTAATACTTTTCGTCAAAATCTTTAGGCGGCCGCCAGATCACCGGTCGGTTTCCGGCAGGCCGCCGGGGGGTGGGGGTTCGGGGGGTCTAGTCACGTGTCTACGGGATTGCCACGACCTAAAATCACGCTTGGAATATCGCAGATTTGGAAGTTAGGTTTTTCGAGGAGCCCGTAGAAATCGGGCAGCGAAAATAACCTTTTTGGCCTGTTTTAGGACCGATATGTGAGGGCCGCTTTAAACAAAACAAAACAAATTCCATTCTGGTATTCAATTTCCTCTTCTGTTTTTTTCTCGCTGGCTTATTTTCACACCCACGACCTTCTTTAACAATAATTCGCTGTTACAAAATAAGAGAAAAATGGTTTTGCTTCGTTACACTTATCATTTACATATAACAAAGTTCAAACTATGTTTTCGTAATATTTCAACCAATAGAACAAGCCATTTACAAAAATTAGTTTGCTGGCCGACATCATTTGCATATACCCAAGTTCAAATTATGTTTTCGTAATATTTCAACCAATAGAAAGAGCCATCAAATTACACACGCGCACTTATTCATAATAGTTCCCTTGAGATATTTACAGCACGATAGGTCTGTTAAAATCATGCAATCTGCGGAGCTGTAGTTAGTGTGGTAGGGGTATCAACTACCCCCTATGCAGTAAATTCCCCAAAAAAATTCCCCCAAAAAATCATTAAATATTATTTCATATCATAAAAGTTATTTTTTTAGACAATCTAAATATAAAAATGTTCTCGGAAATAACATTTTAATACTTAATTCTCCATACTATACGCATCCCAAGAAATATAAACTACGTCCCTGAGTTTTAATATATTCTGATACCAGTACAGCCCAAACAGACACTGGTGAAACTGCATCAAACTGCATTTACAAGTGCGACAGGAACAACTAACATAGACAGTTTCACTGTTCCAGAGCAAAATGTGAGGTTCACGGCGTCTCGTCCACGTTCCATTCGTTTCATTATTTACTACTTTCTAGTTATTGATTTTATTAGCCATAGAACTAATATAATAATTCACTCGACCTTAAGTGGGGTATAAGTCAGTTATACCCACACTTACTCGGTGTAGCGGTGAATATCCCAACAGTTTTGGTCGTGAGAAACTCCACAGCGTCGCCTCGGAGGCCCCATGACCAAAACTAGTGATATTCACTGATACACCTCGTAAAGTGTGGGTATAACTACTACATATCCCACTATGCTTGCGATAATTTTGCAACACACAGTGTGGATAATAACATAAACTGTGTTGCCACCGCATTGGTTTATTAGGCTGTAGGTGGAAACATGCTTCTCATAAATAATCTATATACTCTCCACAGCATAACAAACAATGAAGCAACTCGACATTCTTTGTATCTCTACTAGTCAGTGTTCTATACTTTGGTACTAGCTTGTCTGTTCACATCCCAACATATCCTACACTTTGCTACTAGCTTGTCTGTGTTCACATTCCAACATGTCCTATACTTTGGTACTAGCTTGTCTGTGTTCACGCCCCAACATGTCCTATACTTTGGTACTACCTTGTCTGTGTTCATGTTCCAACTTGTATATTTTATTTCGAGCTTTTCTGTGTTCATGTCCCAAGTTGTCCTATATTTTGGTAATAGCGTGTCTGTGTTCACGTCCCAACAAGCTCTATACTTTGGATCTAACATGACCTATCCTTTAGTACTAGAGTGACTGTCGTTTATACTTTTGCACAAACTGGCCTGTGTTCATGTCCCAACATGTCCCATACTTAGGTACTAACTTATCTGTGTTCACGTCCCAACATACCGTGTACGTTGTTACTAGCTTGTCTGTTTTCATGTCCCAGCATGTCCTATTCTCTAATACTAACATGTCTGTGTTCACGTCCCAACATGTCCTATACTTTGGTAAATGCTTGTCTGTGTTCACGTCCCAAAAGGTCCTATACTTTGGTGCGAGCTTGTCTGTGTTCATGTCCAAAATTGTCTTATATTTTGGTAATAGCTTGTTCACATCCCAACGTGTCCTATACTTTAGATCTAGCTGTACTGTGTTCACGTCCCAACATGTCCTATGCTTTGGATATAGCTTGACTGTTTTCACGCCCACACATGGCCTATGCCTTGGTACTAGCTTGTCTGTGTTCACATACCAACATGTCCTATATGTTGTTTCTAGCTTGTCTGTGTTCACATCTCAGCATCTCCCGTACTTTGGTACTAGCTTGTCTGTGTTCTCGTCCCAACATGTCCCATACTTTCATAGAAGCTAGTCTCAGTTCACGTCCATTGTCCTATACTTTAGCACTTGTTTGACTGGTTTTTTTTAAAAATACTTTTGTACTAACTTGCCTGTGTTCACGTCCCAACATGTCCCATACGTTGGTACTAATTTGTCTGTGTACACATCTCAACATGCCCTATATTTTGGTATTAGCTTGTCTGTGTTCATGTCCTAACAGGTCCTATATTTTGGTACTAGCTTGTATGTGTTCACATACCAACATCTGCTATATGTTTGTACTAACTTGTCTGTGTTCACGTCCCAAAATATCCCATAATTTGGAGCTAGCTTGACTGTGATCACGTCCTGACATTTCCTATACTTTGATTCTAGCTTGTCTGATCTCTCGTCCCAACATGTCCTATACTAGTTTGTCTCTTTTCACGTCCAAGGATGTCCTGTACTTGGTAATAGCTTGTCTGTGTACATGTTCCAAAATGCCCTATACTTTGGATTTAGCTTTACTGTGTTCATGCCCAAACATGGCCTATGCCTTGGTACTAGCGTGTCTGTGTTCACATACCAGCATGTCCTATATGTTGGTACTAGCTTGTCTGTTTTCACGCTCCAGCATGTCTTATTCTCTGGTACTAACTTGTCTGTGTTCATGCCCCAGCATGTCTTATTCTCTGGTACTAACTTGTCTGTGTTCACGTCCCAACATGTCTTATTCTCTGGTACTAACTTGTCTGTGTTCACGCCCCAGCATGTCTTATTCTCTGGTACTAACTTGTCTGTGTTCACGTCCCAACATGTCCCATACTTTGGTACTAACTTGTCTGTGTTCAAGTCCCAACATGTCTTATATGTTGGTACTAGTTTGTTTGTGTTCACGTCCCAACATGTCCTATACTTTGGTACTAGCTTGTCTGTGTTAACGTGCCAACACGTCCTATACTTTGGTACTAGCTTGTCTGTTTTCACGTGTCAACATGTCCTATACTTTGTAACTAGCTTGTCTGTGTTCACGTGCCAACGTGTGATTGTTGTATCTCCAGCTGTACGTGTCCTAGACTTTGATGCTAGTTTTTCTATGTCCATGTACCAACATGTCCTATACTGTGCTACTAGCTTGTCTGTGTTCACGTCCCAACATGGCATAGTTGGCATTTCCTTCTCACGTTTTGAGCGAGCGGGGGGTATTGTAGTATTTACCTCACCACCTAGTCACCTCTTAAGATCATGGTCCCAACCCCCCCCCCCCCACCCCCCACCCCTCCCCCCGTCTTTCTTTCTCCACACGTGTGGCATTTCTGATATTCGTTTTGGTATTTATTTAGACGTTACCAGTGTACTGGATCTGTTCAGAAATGTATGAGCAATGAAGATGTGTTGGTTATGAAACATAATATATGTAGAATGTGATATAATCATATTACATTTAGTTTTAATTATTTGTCATATGATTTGAACTAATAATATATTTTATAACAATAATAATAATAATAATAATAATAATAATATTATTATTATTGTTATTATTATTATTGAATTACAAAAAATAGTGTTTGTTATATAATTAAATATACAGTCGAGACTGGTCTAATGGTCACCTGCATATAACCGCCAACATAAATCCCACCCTAGGCATTTCCTTCTTTACTCTACCTGTATATAACAGCCACCTGTCCAATACGGCCAGCGGTCACTATTTTGTTTTTACAAAAATTAATGGTTGAACCTGCTAAAACGGCCACAAAATTACAATAACCACTATGATATCCAAAATGGACAGTTGAATTTGCCATCACAAAATATATACATGTATTAACCTGTCCCAGTCACAAAATAAAGTTATTGCTTTACTTGAGTTCCAACAAAACAGGTACATGCTTCAGTGCATCATTGGTCTTATTTGCATCTGATATCTGAATAAAAAAAGAAAGAAATGTTTTATTTAACGACGCACTCAACACATTTAATTGACGGTTATATGGCGTCAGACATATGGTTAAGGACCACACAGATACTGAGAGAGGAAACCCGCTGTCGCCACTTCATGGGCTACTCTTTTCGATTGGCAGCAAGGGATCTTTTGTATGCACCATCTCACAGACGGGATAGTACATACCACGGCCTTTGTTATACCAGTTGTGGTTCACTGGCTGGAACGAGAAATAGCCCAATGGGTCCACCGACGGGGATCGATCCTGGACCGACCACGCATCAGGCGAACGCTTTACCACTGGGATACGTCCCGCCCCGATATCTGAATAAGGTCGGGTATTTAATTTGCAAGACGACTTGATATTGGTTGGAGAAAGGCTTACATTGAACTTATATATTAACACTGAAGGGTAGTGTATTCCAAGGTGTGTGATTGCTGCTAGTCCGACAAGACGACTTGATATTGGTTGGAGAAAGGCTTACATGGAACTTACATATTAACACTGAAGGGTAGTGTATTCCAAGGTGTGTGATTGCTGCTAGTCCGACAAGTAGTCCCAACGGTATGTCACGATGTTTGTTCAACCATTACACACAGGCAAACTGGGCCTTTTGTTAATATATAATGATTTTGTACCTGCGTGACGTGCATTAATTTAACAGGTAACAGAATCCAGTGGAAAATATTCAAAGCAAAATGACTTTTTCAAAAGGTGTATAATACAGTGTATTTCAACAAAATGTATTAAGTTTATTCTTTGAACAAAACATATGATATAAATGTTCAGTTTCTTATATATAAGCCAGGGTTCTTTTGTATGCACACTATCACAGACAGGGTAGAACATACAACGGCAAATGATATACCAGCCGTGGTGCACATGGCTGAAATGAGAAAGAGCCAAGAGCTCACCGACGGGGAGAGATCACAGACCATTATAAAATATATTATTATTAAACAAGGCGCATTCACTGTCAATCTAATCATTCCTTGGTTAAAGACGTCTACGATTAGTACCTACTTCTTTTACAACATGTCATAAAATACGTAAACTTGATTGTTCCAAGTTAGTCGTTTAATTGAATAACTAATGATGTATTTTCAAAACCAATACATGTACAGGTCAACAGATTTAGTTGACATCGATTATTCGGATATCATGTGACACTGTCGGCTCACAAGGAGATGAAGGATGCCAAATGGCTGTGTGTTACGGCAACTGTGATTATGTAATGTCGTTGTAAAGAGGTGTTTTCAGACGTCAGATGCACGTTTGTTCCTATTTTGCTCTGTCGGTGTAGGAAGGTGTGAATTTCGGGGTCATGAACAGAATAACAATTTGTGGTCGAATGGTGTAAATCTCGTAGTAACAACGGTCATTGTGATATATATAACAACACATTTTACTAATATTTATTTGAGACAAAGTTTCCCGTCCCAAACAATGTTCAATGATTCTTATATCAAAGAAAGTGGTATGTGTTGTCCTGTCTACGGGAAAGTGCTTTCAAGAGATCCTGTATTGGGTTTTCCTCTAAAGACTATGTCACAGAATTATCAAATGTTTGATATCCTATAGCCTATCAATGATTATCCGATGTTTGATATCCTACAGCCTATCATTGATTATCCGATGTTTGATATCCTACAGCCTATCAATGATTATCCGATGTTTGATATCCTACAGCCTATCAATGATTATCAGATGTTTGATATCCTACAGCCTATCATTGATTATCCGATGTTTGATATCCTACAGCCTACCAATGATTATCAGATGTTTGATATCCTATAGCCTATCATTGATTACCCGATAGTGTCTAGTGACGTAGTTAAACATTAAACTTTTTTGTTTTTAATTTCAGATGACGATGTGATGAAAAAAATCCTCTTCGGTGCTGACGATCAGTCAGGACAATACAGAGAAGTTCTTTGTAAGTAACGACCACGTCTTTCTGTATTATATGGTTAAATCAATGTGTGAATTTCAGCAAACATCTCATACTTTCAGTCTGTTAGATTTAACCAAATTCATTGTTACCGCTTGTCCATATTATCGGCTACTTGACAGTTGGTGTTACCATGAAACTAGGCCTCAACAAGTGGAATGACTGTTCAGACGGAAGGTTCCCATGACATTAAATGGTTTTATGTCCTACCTGATCCTCTGATGGAGAGCAATTGTGTTGTCTGTCATGCAACTTTTCAGCTACAAGAGTATATAATGATTAAGAAAAGAATATTTACCAAAGTTGTTGCAAGGAGCGTGAGACTGAAATAGAGAGAAAGAGACATGACTATAGAGTGAACGATTGACAAAAAGCACGTCACCAGAGATATACCTAGCCTAATATAACTACAGTGTGTGTTTCGGGGGAGGGGGTTGGGGGGGGGGGGGGAGGAGGAGGTAGAGGTGTAGTAAAATTCAGAGCACAGTGATAAAGGTTCCCTTGAACTAAAACTAAAAATCTGAAAATGCCTCTTCTAAACGCACAATATCAATTTTAAACTAAAAAGGTCAATTTTCAACTCAAAAGACTACTTTGAAACTAAAAATGGCAATTTGAACGAGAGAGAGAGAGAGAGAGAGAGAGAGAGAGAGAGAGAGAGTCCATGTTGTAGTTCGCGGAAATCGTGTTTGCTCTCCCCCCCCCCACCCAGTGTTTCTGTGTGTGTATATGTATGTATGCATGTCTGACTCTCTCTCTCTGTGTGTGTGTGTGTGTGTGTGTGTGTGTGTGTGTGTGTGTGTGTGTGTGTGACAGAAAATCTGTCTAATCAAACATAACCACTAACAATTCTAGGAATTATACACAAATACTTACATAACACATGTTGCGTAATCCGTGGGGCATTGTTAACGTTTAACCTATTTAGCATAAAGTTAAGAAAAACATACGATGTTCATATTGTTTATTCATCTTTTTTACTTTCCTTCTCACAGTACCAACTGTAGAGTTTGACCGGAAGAATATTTACAGGATGATATGTAGTATTAACGAATCTGAAATTCTGGTGAACAAAATTTCAGCAACATCAACTTCTAACCAGACTTCCGGTCTGCAGCGTTTCTCTGGAGTGACAGCCAGAACGTGCATTCCACGACGAGGAATATCTTACTGGGAGACGGAAGTGGACTGTACGGTAGTAGGATCGGTAGAATTAGACAACGCAGCAGCAGAAGTCGGTGTTTGTATGGACGGACACTGTGACGATGTAGACGGGATTTGGAACAACGAACATGCTTGGTGTGTCGGTGTGTTCCGCTGTAGATCTCACAACAGTCTCTGTTTAGGTGTTCTGTCACGTGGAGAGCTGCTGTATCACAGTCCTGTGACAGGTTTTAAACACGACACACGACTCACTGTCACACTCGGACTGTTAGTAGACTCAGACAACGCCACTCTCCACGTTATCCGTGTTGACGACAACACAGTTTTACACTCAGTCTCAAACATCGACGTGTCACGGCCGCTAATGCCCATGTTTCGTGTTGGCAGGTCTGAATATTTTGATGTTAAAATGAAAATATCATCTGGCCCAGATCTTTCAGTAAACCGTGAACTGTTGGTCCTACTCTCGAGTTTAATTAAATAGTCAAAATGGGAGCAAGTCATCCAAATAGTTAAATTTAAAGTTTGTTTTGTTTAACGACACCACTAGATCACATTGATTAATTTATCATCGGCTATTGGATGTCAAACAATTTTGACACGTAGTCAGTCGTCCAAATAGGAAGCTCATGTTCCGACGTTTAATAGAGTTCGCTCGTTGATCTCGCGAACCGGTCTCAGTAGTCATCGGACTGGTAGATTCCCGAATCGTATAGGAAAATATTTAATTTGAAAACAAGAATTAGCTTTGGCGTCGGAAGCTGGGGACCAGAATGGTAGTGGTGTCCAAACTCTAAAGTCTATGCAATCTCCCCAGTTAAAGGGTAAATCGGTATATAGCTGAACCCCCACCCCCAGCTGCTGGCCTCTTCCGACTCATTTAAGTTACGTATTTACGATAACATTATTATGTTCATTCTTCATTGCATGTACTATTAAGAAATAGCCTGGCAACTTGAAACTCAGTTTTGGAAGAAAACCCAATGCATTTTTTCAGGGATCTTGTATATGCAAATTCCCACCGACAGGACAACACATATCACGGTCTTAAATATACTAGAAACATTGTACATTCCCACAGACAGGACAACACATATCACGGTCTTAAATATACCAGAAACATTGTACATTCCCACAGACAGGACAACACATATCACGGTCTTAAATATACCAGAAACATTGTACATTCCCACAGACAGGACAACACATATCACGGTCTTAAATATACCAGAAACATTGTACATTCCCACAGACAGGACAACACATATCACGGTCTTAAATATACCAGAAACATTGTACATTCCCACAGACAGGACAACACACATCACGGTCTTAAATATACCAGAAACATTGTACATTCCCACAGACAGGACAACACACATCACGGTCTTAAATATACCAGAAACATTGTACATTCCCACAGACAGGACAACACACATCACGGTCTTAAATATACCAGAAACATTGTACATTCCCACAGACAGGACAACACACATCACGGTCTTAAATATACCAGAAACATTGTACATTCCCACAGACAGGACAACACACATCACGGTCTTAAATATACCAGAAACATTGTACATTCCCACCGACAGGACAACACACATCACGGTCGGAAATATACCAGAAACATTGTACATTCCCACAGACAGGACAACACATATCACGGTCTTAAATATACCAGAAACATTGTACATTCCCACAGACAGGACAACACATATCACGGTCTTAAATATACCAGAAACATTGTACATGGATATATGGGGCCGAATTTACGATGTCTGTTTTTCTTAAACGCAGGTGTTTAAGCATAGTAAATGTATGTATTTACACGCCTATAAGACATAGACAGGTGTTTAAGCATAGTAGATGTATGTAGTTACACGCCTGTAAGACATAGACAGGTGTTTAAGCATAGTAGATGTATGTAGTTACACGCCTGTAAGACACAGACAGGTGTTTAAGCATAGTAGATGTATGTAGTTACACGCCTGTAAGATATAGACAGGTGTTTAAGCATAGTAGATGTATGTAGTTACACGCCTGTAAGACACATACAGGTGTTTAAGCATTGTATATGTATGTAGTTACACGCCTGTAAGACATAAACAGGTGTTTAAGCACTATAAATGGATGTACTTACACACATGTAAGACATAAACAGGTGTTTAAGCATTGTAAATGTGTGTAGTTACACGCGTGTAAGCCATAAACAGGTGTTTAAGCAGAGTAAATGGATGTAGTTATACACATGCAAGACATAAACAGGGGTTTAAGCACTATAAATGGATGTAGTTACACACATGTAAGACATAAACAGGTGCTTAAGCATTGTAAATGTGTGTAGTTACACACATGTAAGACATAAACAGGTGTTTAAGCATTGTAAATGTGTGTAGTTACACGCGTGTAAGACATAAACAGGTGTTTAAGCATAGTAAATGGATGTAGTTACACACATGTAAGACATAAACAGGTGTTTAAGCATTGTAAATGTGTGTAGTTACACACATGTAACACATAAACAGGTGTTTAAGCATTGTAAATGGATGTAGTTACACACAAGTAAGACATAAACAGGTGTTTAAGCATTGTAAATGGATGTATTTACACACATGTAAGACATAAACAGGGGTATAAGCATTGTAAATGGATGTATTTACACACATGTAAGACATAAACAGGTGTTTAAGCATTGTAAATGGATGTAGTTACACGCCTGTAAGACATAAACAGGTGTTTAAGCACTATTAATGGATGTAGTTCACACATGTGTGACATAAACAGGTGTTTAAGCATTGTAAATGGATGTATTTACACACATGTAAGACATAAACAGGGGTATAAGCATTGTAAATGGATGTAGTTACACACATGTAAGACATAAAGAGGTGTTTAAGCATAGTAGATGTATGTAGTTACACGACTATAAGACATAAACAGGTGTTTAAGCATTGTAAATGTGTGTAGTTACACGCGTGTAAGACATAAACGGGTGTTTAAGCATAGTAAATGGATGTAGTTACACACATGTAGACATAAACGGGTGTTTAAGCATAGTAAATGGATGTAGTTACACGCCTGTAATACATAAACGGGTGCTTAAGCATTGTAAATGGATGTAGTTACACGCCTGTAAGACATAAACAGGTGCTTAAGCATTGTAAATGTGTGTAGTTACACGCGTGTAAGACATAAACGGGTGTTTAAGCATAGTAAATGGATGTAGTTACACACATGTAAGACATAAACGGGTGTTTAAGCATAGTAAATGGATGTAGTTACACGCGTGTAAGACATAAACAGGTGTTTAAGCATAGCAAATGGATGTAGTTACACGCGTGTAAGACATAAACAGGTGTTTAAGCATTGTAAATGGATGTAGTTACACACGTGTAAGACACAAACAGACGTTTAAGCATTGTAAATGGATGTAGTTACACACGTGTAAGACGTAAAAAGGCGATTAAGCATAGTAAATGGATGTAGTTACACACGTGTAAGTCTAAAACAGATGTTTAAGCTGTGTAAATCTATGTAGTTACGCGCCTGTAAATCTAAAACAGGTGTTTAAGCATTGTAAATGTATGTAGTTTCACGCCTGTAAGTCTAAAACAGGTGTTTAAGCTATGTAAATGTATGTAGTTTCACGCCTGTAAGACATAAACAGGTGTTTAAGCATAGTAAATGTATGTAGTTACACGCTTGTAAGTCTAAAACAGGTGTTTAAGCATTGTAAATGGATGTAGTTACACGCGTGTAAGACATAAACAGGTGTTTAAGCATAGTAAATGTATGTAGGTACACGCTTGTAAGTCTAAAACAGGTGTTTAAGCATTGTAAATGGATGTAGTTACACGCGTGTAAGACATAAACAGGTGTTTAAGCATAGTAAATGTATGTAGTTACACGCTTGTAAGTCTAAAACAGGTGTTTAAGCATTGTAAATGGATGTAGTTACACGCGTGTAAGACATAAACAGGTGTTTAACCATTGTAAATGTGTGTAGTTACACGCCTGTAAGACATGAACAGGTGTTTAAGCACTATTAATGGATGTAGTTCACACGTGTGACATAAACAGGTGTTTAAGCATTGTAAATTGATGTATTTACACAAATGTAAGACGTAAACAGGGGTTTAAGCATTGTAAATGGATGTATTTACACACATGTAAGACATAAACAGGGGTATAAGCATTGTAAATGGATGTAGTTACACACATGTAAGACATAAAGAGGTGTTTAAGCATAGTAGATGTATGTAGTTACACACGTGTAAGTCTAAAACAGATGTTTAAGCTGTGTAAATCTATGTAGTTACGCGCCTGTAAATCTAAAACAGGTGTTTAAGCATTGTAAATGTATGTAGTTTCACGCCTGTAAGTCTAAAACAGGTGTTTAAGCTATGTAAATGTATGTAGTTTCACGCCTGTAAGACATAAACAGGTGTTTAAGCATAGTAAATGTATGTAGTTACACGCTTGTAAGTCTAAAACAGGTGTTTAAGCATTGTAAATGGATGTAGTTACACGCGTGTAAGACATAAACAGGTGTTTAAGCATAGTAAATGTATGTAGGTACACGCTTGTAAGTCTAAAACAGGTGTTTAAGCATTGTAAATGGATGTAGTTACACGCGTGTAAGACATAAACAGGTGTTTAAGCATAGTAAATGTATGTAGTTACACGCTTGTAAGTCTAAAACAGGTGTTTAAGCATTGTAAATGGATGTAGTTACACGCGTGTAAGACATAAACAGGTGTTTAACCATTGTAAATGTGTGTAGTTACACGCCTGTAAGACATGAACAGGTGTTTAAGCACTATTAATGGATGTAGTTCACACGTGTGACATAAACAGGTGTTTAAGCATTGTAAATTGATGTATTTACACAAATGTAAGACGTAAACAGGGGTTTAAGCATTGTAAATGGATGTATTTACACACATGTAAGACATAAACAGGGGTATAAGCATTGTAAATGGATGTAGTTACACACATGTAAGACATAAAGAGGTGTTTAAGCATAGTAGATGTATGTAGTTACACGACTATAAGACATAAACAGGTGTTTAAGCATTGTAAATGTGTGTAGTTACACGCGTGTAAGACATAAACGGGTGTTTAAGCATAGTAAATGGATGTAGTTACACACATGTAGACATAAACGGGTGTTTAAGCATAGTAAATGGATGTAGTTACACGCCTGTAATACATAAACGGGTGCTTAAGCATTGTAAATGGATGTAGTTACACGCCTGTAAGACATAAACAGGTGCTTAAGCATTGTAAATGTGTGTAGTTACACGCGTGTAAGACATAAACGGGTGTTTAAGCATAGTAAATGGATGTAGTTACACACATGTAAGACATAAACGGGTGTTTAAGCATAGTAAATGGATGTAGTTACACGCGTGTAAGACATAAACAGGTGTTTAAGCATAGGAAATGGATGTAGTTACACGCGTGTAAGACATAAACAGGTGTTTAAGCATTGTAAATGGATGTAGTTACACACGTGTAAGACATAAACAGACGTTTAAGCATTGTAAATGGATGTAGTTACACACGTGTAAGACGTAAAAAGGCGATTAAGCATAGTAAATGGATGTAGTTACACACGTGTAAGTCTAAAACAGATGTTTAAGCTGTGTAAATCTGTGTAGTTACGCGCCTGTAAATCTAAAACAGGTGTTTAAGCATTGTAAATGTATGTAGTTTCACGCCTGTAAGTCTAAAACAGGTGTTTAAGCTATGTAAATGTATGTAGTTTCACGCCTGTAAGACATAAACAGGTGTTTAAGCATAGTAAATGTATGTAGTTACACGCTTGTAAGTCTAAAACAGGTGTTTAAGCATTGTAAATGGATGTAGTTACACGCGTGTAAGACATAAACAGGTGTTTAAGCATAGTAAATGTATGTAGGTACACGCTTGTAAGTCTAAAACAGGTGTTTAAGCATTGTAAATGGATGTAGTTACACGCGTGTAAGACATAAACAGGTGTTTAAGCATAGTAAATGTATGTAGTTACACGCTTGTAAGTCTAAAACAGGTGTTTAAGCATTGTAAATGGATGTAGTTACACGCGTGTAAGACATAAACAGGTGTTTAACCATTGTAAATGTGTGTAGTTACACGCCTGTAAGACATGAACAGGTGTTTAAGCACTATTAATGGATGTAGTTCACACGTGTGACATAAACAGGTGTTTAAGCATTGTAAATTGATGTATTTACACAAATGTAAGACGTAAACAGGGGTTTAAGCATTGTAAATGGATGTATTTACACACATGTAAGACATAAACAGGGGTATAAGCATTGTAAATGGATGTAGTTACACACATGTAAGACATAAAGAGGTGTTTAAGCATAGTAGATGTATGTAGTTACACGACTATAAGACATAAACAGGTGTTTAAGCATTGTAAATGTGTGTAGTTACACGCGTGTAAGACATAAACGGGTGTTTAAGCATAGTAAATGGATGTAGTTACACACATGTAGACATAAACGGGTGTTTAAGCATAGTAAATGGATGTAGTTACACGCCTGTAATACATAAACGGGTGCTTAAGCATTGTAAATGGATGTAGTTACACGCCTGTAAGACATAAACAGGTGCTTAAGCATTGTAAATGTGTGTAGTTACACGCGTGTAAGACATAAACGGGTGTTTAAGCATAGTAAATGGATGTAGTTACACACATGTAAGACATAAACGGGTGTTTAAGCATAGTAAATGGATGTAGTTACACGCGTGTAAGACATAAACAGGTGTTTAAGCATAGGAAATGGATGTAGTTACACGCGTGTAAGACATAAACAGGTGTTTAAGCATTGTAAATGGATGTAGTTACACACGTGTAAGACATAAACAGACGTTTAAGCATTGTAAATGGATGTAGTTACACACGTGTAAGACGTAAAAAGGCGATTAAGCATAGTAAATGGATGTAGTTACACACGTGTAAGTCTAAAACAGATGTTTAAGCTGTGTAAATCTGTGTAGTTACGCGCCTGTAAATCTAAAACAGGTGTTTAAGCATTGTAAATGTATGTAGTTTCACGCCTGTAAGTCTAAAACAGGTGTTTAAGCTATGTAAATGTATGTAGTTTCACGCCTGTAAGACATAAACAGGTGTTTAAGCATAGTAAATGTATGTAGTTACACGCTTGTAAGTCTAAAACAGGTGTTTAAGCATTGTAAATAGATGTAGTTACACGCGTGTAAGACATAAACAGGTGTTTAAGCATAGTAAATGTATGTAGTTACACGCTTGTAAGTCTAAAACAGGTGTTTAAGCATTGTAAATGGATGTAGTTACACGCGTGTAAGACATAAACAGGTGTTTAACCATTGTAAATGTGTGTAGTTACACGCGTGTAAGACATAAACAGGTGTTTAAGAAGTGTAAATGGATGTAGTTACACGCGTGTAAGACATAAACAGGTGTTTATGCATTGTAAATGGATGTAGTTACACGCGTGTAAGACACAAACAGGTGTTTAAGCATAGTAAATGTATCTAGTTACACGCCTGTAAATCTAAAACAGGTGTTTAAGCATTGTAAATGTATGTAGTTTGACGCCTGTAAGTCTAAAACAGGTGTTTAAGCTATGTAAATGTATGTAGTTTCACGCCTGTAAGACATAAACAGGTGTTTAAGCATAGTAAATGTATGTAGTTACACGCTTGTAAGTCTAAAACAGGTGTTTAAGCATTGTAAATGGATGTAGTTACACGCGTGTAAGACATAAACAGGTGTTTAAGCATAGTAAATGTATGTAGTTACACGCTTGTAAGTCTAAAACAGGTGTTTAAGCATTGTAAATGGATGTAGTTACACGCGTGTAAGACATAAACAGGTGTTTAACCATTGTAAATGTGTGTAGTTACACGCGTGTAAGACATAAACAGGTGTTTAAGAAGTGTAAATGGATGTAGTTACACGCGTGTAAGACATAAACAGGTGTTTATGCATTGTAAATGGATGTAGTTACACGCGTGTAAGACACAAACAGGTGTTTAAGCATAGTAAATGTATCTAGTTACACGCCTGTAAGTCTAAAACAGGTGTTTAAGAATTGTAAATGTATGTAGTTACACGCGTGTAATTCTAAAACAGGTGTTTAAGTATTGTAAATGTATGTAGTTACACGCGTGTAAGATATAAACAGGTGTTTAAGCATAGTAAATGTATGTAGTTACACGCTTGTAAGTCTAAAACAGGTGTTTAAGCATTGTAAATGGATGTAGTTACACGCGTGTAAGACATAAACAGGTGTTTAACCATTGTAAATGTGTGTAGTTACACGCGTGTAAGACATAAACAGGTGTTTAAGAAGTGTAAATGGATGTAGTTACACGCGTGTAAGACATAAACAGGTGTTTATGCATTGTAAATGGATGTAGTTACACGCGTGTAAGACATAAACAGGTGTTTAAGCATAGTAAATGTATCTAGTTACACGCCTGTAAGTCTATAACAGGTGTTTAAGAATTGTAAATGTATGTAGTTACACGCGTGTAATTCTAAAACAGGTGTTTAAGTATTGTAAATGTATGTAGTTACACGCCTGTAAGTATGTATCTAGTTACACGCTTGTAAGCCTATAACAGGTGTTTAAGTATTGTAAATGTATGTAGTTACACGCCTGTAAGTCTAAACAGGTGTTTAAGCTATGTAAATGTATCTAGTTACACGCTTGTAAGCCTAAAACAGTTGTTTAAGCTATGTAAATGTATCTAGTTACACGCCTGTAAGTCTAAAACAGGTGTTTAAGCTATGTAAATGTGTGTAGTTACACGCCTGTAAGTCTAAAACAGGTGTTTAAGCTATGTAAATGTGTGTAGTTACACGCCTGTAAGTCTAAAACAGGTGTTTAAGCTATGTAAATGTGTGTAGTTACACGCCTGTAAGTCTAAAACAGACTTTGTAAATTCGGCCCATTGTGTTTATTTGTGTAAAACGTAAGACAATACAAACTTGAGCTCAATAACAGAGTGATGATGAGTTAATGGGGGGGGGGGGGTGTGGAGTGGGGAGGCAAGATCACTGACCACTGACAACTAAACATTAACACTTGTCCTGGGCAGACAGTCCAGGTAGTGCAGCTTGCCCAGGACAGCGTGCTTGATCATTTGACTAGACTTATTAATATGAAATTAACTCGCGCTGTAGTGCCAGGATTAGGCGCGAGCTCATGTAAGTTTCTGGTGTTGAACCCGCACCCCTCCACACAGACAGCCACACATATAGTAATTGGTATAAATATACATTGTCAAGGTTATCGTGTCGCGACCACATTGGAATCTCTGTACCCTACTACTGAATAAATTCCTGCTCGTGTGTCTGACGATAACGTGTATAAAATGTATGTATGAACGCTGTTTAGACAAACATAATACAAAAAGGCGACTTAGACTGAACATTATGATTTTCACAAACATTGTCATAACGTCATAAAAAGTCTAACATCCCACGGATACCGAATTATTACGTTTACCCCAATTTTATGATTTTATATCATACTAAAAGTTGAATGCCGTCACAGATAAAGAAAATCGCCTCAGAAGTTTATGTCTGAAATGTCTGATAATTAAAGATACTTGTGCTTTTATATTCACAATACAATCACTTATTGTATTCAGTTACTATTTTGTTCTGTTGCTGCACATTTGCTTTAGCATGTCATTAAAATGATTCATCTACGTCCTACTGAATTATTTTTGTTAAGCCATGTGTTACATATGTTAAATCTTGTGTAGTATAAATATCACGAACATGAAAACGTGTTGGATCTTTTTTCAATATTTTCCTTTGTAAAACATTAATATTATTTTAATTTGAATTTAATGGCTAAGCTAACTAAAGTTTTACCAACAGGATGCAATTACCTAGCACCATAGCGCCGTCATAACGATTATAAAATGTATTAACTACTCAGTAGCCCCGCCCCCCCCCCCCCCCCTCCCCACCAACACCATTACCACCACAAAATCCTAGCTACGGCCCTGGTACAGTGTTGTCCCAAGTAATATGCTTTACAGTCATAATGATTACTATGTTGATGAAAATATACCACTGTAATGTCACTATTTAAAATGTATATTGGAGCAAATAGACTAAAAAGACTAAGGGAATCATTTCTCTATTGTATTTCATATTAATCTGCCTGTGCATTACATGTATGTATAGCTTATTAGTTAATATTAATTACATCATAAAGAACTAAGTGACATTTTATTAAGTTGTTATATGATCTTGATTGCAAACTGCTGAAAATACATGCTTGTAAATATATACATTGTTTACCTATTAATAAAGTCAGGGACTATCCTTAGTTTTAGTCAATTGGTAATATGATGTGGACGAACATATATTTTTAACAACAGTAATTACATATTAACTATATATATATATATATATATTTCTAAATAAAATATTAGTGATTCTCATTAAACGTGTTTCTGATAATCTCAGTATTTGCACAAAGTCAAACTTCATTTTTTATTTCTAATATATATATATATATATATATATATATATATATATATAGATAGATAGATAGATAGATAGATAGATAGATAGATATTTGTTTTTGACACGTGAGAAATTATTGGGATATGAAATCCTGTTTAGGCATCTTACAAATATGATGACAATCAGAAACATTTTGAATATAGAGACAGTAATATTCTAAACAAGAAAAACATATTTAATATTTAATACTATTCGTTTCAAAATTGTATTAGTCCAGAATAACTTACAATGCAGCAAACTCGGCATTGCTCCTTTAATAGTTATTTGTTGTTAAATATAGCTTCATGTTAATCACAGCGTAAAGAAATTAGTGAATGGTTATTAAGTGCTTACCCGGTATATGATAGTGTTGTCTGATCAAGTGTGCACCTTTGTTTATCTAATTGCATCTAATTGTAACCTGCTAGAAAATATATGCTTGTAAATATATACTTTTTGTTTACCTATTAATAAAATCAATAATCGACATTATTTTTTGTTTTTATATTTATGAATGTTTTGAGGAATTTGGTAACCTAAGTTTTGATGTTATTTTAATATATCACGCCGTACGGGCTGAATTATATCATGTTTTCTTACACACCCGTTGGTGAAGACATTATACCTTAATTATTGTATCACTTGGCAGTAATACACATATGTGTGTCGTCGATTTAAAAACATACGGTTTGCTGTTTCTAGGTGAGGACCTGGTCGCCACATCCACACCATACAAAGAAATAAGCACGATCGAAATGGAGTGCTCTGTGTCGTAAATGCTAACCTGAACCTTAGGTTTTATACGTTTTTTCCCTTTTTGTAGAATATGTAGGAAAGAGAATAGAACATTCGAGTCCGTTAGATACTATTTGTCTCATTCATTAAATACGTTAACGTTTTGAAAGAAATGACACATAATGGCCACTCATGTAACTACACAGATCACTTCCGGGTGAGAGTTCATTTATCACGGTCCACTATAGTTCCTAATTGTGACACATGTCATGGTTCACATATTCACTTCTAGGAAATGGTGAAGAATTAAAACAATATGTATGCTTAATGGTACGCCTTCTGGTTGTATTTTGCCCATGCCATTTTGTAATATTGAGCATCGACCTTATGGGACATGAGTGTATAGCGCAAGAGACAGCCGGAATGAATCGGTTAATGAACCACCTGTTCGGACCGGTACTACAGCCAGATGCGGTCATATAGCAAAAAACTGAGACTGAAATGTTCTCAGTTTTAAAGTGAAAATAAATGCTTGTATAATGTATGTTCGCAATAGTGTATGTTGTTAGTGCCAACGAGAACCCGCTCTATTGGCAATCTCCGTTTGAAGTTGGGCAATTTAACATGGGTTTCAATGGCAGATGACATCTGTGTAGTGAGACCTAATATAAATATCTCCCTATCATAACCAGCTAACAATGCTATATCATTATTCCAGTTGAAATTGAATTTTCCGAAGATCTTTAAGCAAAGAAATGGTTAGTTTTTACTGTCGTTATATTCGTGTTTTATTATTAATTTTAAATATTCCAATTTTACAAATGTATTAAAGTTTGTGTTGGTTGTAAAAAAATATAGTTTCATCTGGACTAAAAATGTATGGAATGTTATTATATCTAGTATCACCGCGTCAAGTATCCTTGTGCTTGAAACATGTAAAAAAAAAAGTACTCAAATTTTATGCGAATCTAGTGGTGTTGTAAAAACATCTGGCTATACCAAAAATGAGCCATGAAAGGTACCATTTTCTTCAGTTAATACTTTGAGGTTGGGGTTGTAGTACTTATATTTATGGGTCAAAGTTTGGTTGATATATTGCATATAGTGTTTTTAAGCAGAAACGTTAACATGGTCGCCTATGGGATTTTATTTGGTATAGTACAACCTATAACTGTGCACCAATATGATTATAAAATGATCCCACATTCAGAGTTTGTTCAGGTGCGTGTGCAGGGCGAAAGTTTCGAAGGTCGAAACCCTCCCTGCTTAAGCTTTTTTTTTCCTCAGTATATTCTCTGGAAGAGCATGACTCGACCCCACTATAAACTTCGATTGCCACAGTCTAGATTCCCTAACCCCCGCTAAAACTTCTGCATGCGCCTGAGGGTTTCGGAGGTCGACCCCCCCCCCCACACCTACTCAAGCACCCCCCCCCCACATATTTCCTGGTAGAGTGTGACTCGACATTCCACCCAATCCCCACCCTCCTTGGTAGCCACAGTCTAGACATCCACTGTATCCCTGCTAAAATACCTGCACACGCGCCTGTTGTCGGTATACAGTCATGGGTAGAACAGCTGTGCAAAGTTGCATTGCAATGTGCACGTGTTATCATCAAACACATACTATTCAAGTGATCTAATTTAAAGGCACATACACTTCTAAATACGTTGTATGGGTTTCTTCTTGAAACAGTTTCCTACCTGTACTAGGCTACCAAGAAAAAGAGGGCCGAACTTTTTCCAATGTATTTCTTTTTCAATTAAAAAAACCATCAATAAAATCCCTACCTAACACCGACACATTCTTTAATGTAACTTAGTCTAGCTGGGTTTAATATATAAAAAAAAAAACCATATAAAACAACAAAACATTACTGATTATTTGTATTGATCCTTGCAACACATCTTGACAAATCGTCGCCCATAGATACAACTCTTAGACACCAAGAAGATTGTCAGAAATGACGTCACAATGACGTTTGTACGACACGTTTCATGGCCGAGTCAGTACACGTCACCTTGGAATTTGTTGTTGACGTCATGCTCATCACAACGTCGTACGCACGTGGTCGTGGCGTCCCAGCATCTCTTGTTGCATCTGTACTTCCTGAGATCTGTGTTCGAATCCCGACATCCCTGTTCCCTGCCACAGCGCCAGTAGTAGTTCAGACAGGTTGTCTTGCACTGGTCGTCTGCTAGACACACGCACCCGAACATTAGCAGACACATCACCGTTAGTAAACTAGTAGTTGTAGACATTGCTGTATATAGGTATCTAAAGGAAAGGAAGAATGGTTTATTTAACGACGCACTCGGCGCATTTATAATAAGGGTTATATGGCGTTGGACATACTATGGCTAATATAAGTGTCACACAGATAATGAGAGAGGAAACCCACTGCCGCTACGCAATGGGCTACTCTTTCCGATTAGCAGCAAGGGGTATTTTATGTGCAGCATCCCACAGGCAGGATAGTACATACCACGACATTTGGTACATCAGTTATGGAGGAAAGGCTGTAATGAGATATAGCCCAATGGCCCCTGATGGGAATCGATTCAAGACCGACCGTGCATCAGGCGAACGCTTTACCACTAGGCTACGTCCCACCCACCTATAAATACCCCCCCCCCCCCCCCCCCCCCATACACACACAATATTCCTCATTCTCGAGGGCAGAGTCTAAGACTCTATAACCGAGCTTAACCGTAATATTAATCTAATTTAGATCGGTAAACTTGATAAAGACATATTTACAAACAGAAAATTATAGTTAAAGGGACATTCCTGAGTTTGCTGCATTGTAAAATATTTCAGACTAACAAAATATTTCTTGGATTAAACTTGTGTTTCTGGTCATTTGAATATTTGTAAGAATCCCAAGCTGGATTTCATCTTCAAATAATTTCGTGCGTACGAAAAACAAAAATTAGGAAATAAAATGAAATTTAACACAGTACAAATATTAGAACGATCAGAAACATGTTTAATATGCAGCCACTAATAATTTATATAGAAAAATATATTTGATATTTAATTACTATCGTTAAAAAGTCTCTGTTAGTCGATAACATCTTAAACATTGCAGCAAACTCAGGAATGTCCCTTTAAAGATTGTTTTTGTTTAGCGACACCAGACACCTCTAGAGCACATTGATGTATTAATCATCGGTTATTGGATGTCAAATATGTGTTCAGTCATTTTCCATTTGTAGCAAGGCATTATTTTATATGCACTATCGCATATACAGGATAGCACAAACCATGGCATTTGACATACAAATCGTTGTGCATTGACTGGAACGAGAAATAGCCCAAATGGGTCCACCGACGGGGATCGATCTCAAACCGACCGCGCATCAAGCGAGCGCTTTACCCCTGGGCTACGTAACGTAACACAACTTTTTAAACCATATATACATACATATATATATCAGACTGGCTTAGACCTTTATGTCTCCGTTTAAATCCACGTCTTGCTTCTGATCAAGGGCCGGAAGTAACCCAGCGGTAAAATGCTTGCCTGAAGCGCGGTCGGTCTGGCATGGATCCCCGTCGGTCGGCCCATTGGGCTATTTCTCATTCCAACCAGTGCATCACGACTGGCATTTCAAATGCCGTGCATAAAAAATATCCCTTTCTACTAATGGAAAATGTAACGGGTTTCCTCTCTAAGACTATATGTCAAAATTACCAAATGTTTGACATCCAATAGCCGATTATTAATAAATCTAGTGGTGTTATTAAATTTATTATTTGTTTTGTTTGTTTACTTTTGCCCTGATCAAATATAAGAACTGTAGAAATAAAACTCACACGGCTCTAGATCGTCGACTATATAGCCACAGCTTTGTCCACCCCCTGAAGTCTTTATATAGCTACAACTTTGTCATCCCCCTGAAGGCTTTATGTAGCCCCAGCTTTATGTACGTAAATAACAACTCACATTTAGTAAAGTTGTGACAATTGCGTAAATTGATATCATAACCAGCAGCATGTAGATATTAAACTGTTTAATTTGGGGCATAATTCGTGCTTTCCTGTCTTGCTGTGGCGCCTGCAATGTTAATTTGCATTGCCACCATAATGTATTGGTAACATTCGCTGATTTGGTGTTTGCTGCAAATGACGGGTGTGTAGAGAAGATATTTAAAGTGACAGTCTTCAGATTTTAAACACTATGGCGTATTTTTCACTATTAAATCCGATTTAAAAAAACACCAAAACCCCCAAAACCCCAGACATTAATTAGATTTTATCGTTCTGGGCCCATATGCATGACGACCGTATAAATATAAACGCGTTTAACTCTCTAAACGCGTATAGTTATTTGCGTGTAACTTTACCTGCATTTTAGTATGCACAAGTCATGACTATGGTCGCCGATAGCTAACCGCGTATAAAATTGGAAAATTGGAAATGTCGGAGTTCGATGATTATGTCGATGTCATCTGTAAGGGTTTTATGTGTTGCCTCTCGATTAAAAAAAAGGTGAAATAATTGGTGGGCTTCTAAATTATATCAAATATTTATTCAGAACCATGTGTAACTCGGGGTGGGGTGGAACGGGGTGGGGTGGGGTGATACGATGGTTTGGCCATTTTAAGGGGGTACTCTACACAGCTAAACAGGTTAGGTATTATATGATTTTACATATTATAATCATGCTATTCATAGTCAGTACGTACCTTTTCCACCATTAAGTAGTTACATTGTACCCACTCATACCGCTCATTCCATATTAAACAGTTTAGTCTAACCCACATTTTTACAAATGTTTGGATAAAATTAATGATGTATAAACGTGTATTGTTTTTTTAATTAAATAATAGTTTACATAAGTTTAAAATTCATTCATTACTAGGCCTATATTGTAACAAAATGTAGGGCTTTCTATTTATACAAATGTACAAACAATACCTTACGATACATAGCTTTTTCTTTCATTGTCTCAATACTCTCGGAACACTCATGCGGTATTCATGCACGTGCAATGAGGGGATGAGGGATGGGCTTAAATGTAACCGTCGTCCCTTACTAGTAGTACCATTCAGTGCTTGTATACTGTTCAATAATGGAAAATCAAGCCAAGAGACATAGGAAAGCGAATTTTACAGACACTGAAATAAGAGTGCTATTAGAAGAAATAAGTGTTGATCATAAAACATTGTTTATGGCCAACAACCAAACTGTCACAAACAGGTTAAAGGGGGATATTTGGAAAAGAATAACTGCAAAAATCAGTGCATGCGGCGTGGCAGAACGTACACCACAAGAGGCGAAAGAAAAATGGAGATCGTTGAAAGGGGCCGTCCTAAACAAGCAGAAAAGACAGACGAAAACGGGAGGTGGACCACCAGATAAACCAGTGCCATACGAGGACATCATCGTGACCATAATTGGAGAAAATTCAAACCTCTACACTGGAATAGAAGGTAACCCTAGTTTAATTTACATTATTTTCTTGTATTGTGCAAGAAAACAAAAACAACTATTTTCTAACACATTTAAAAAGTAAAACCAAACTCACATTAATATTTTATTTTTAACAAAACACCATTTCATTTTATAATTTCTTTTAAATTTTATGGCAATGAATTTTATTCAATCAATACGTAATAATGATTATTACAAAAATAAATAATATTAGGTATAATTTATTTCTTTTCAGTGCAAGGAACAGACACTTATGAAAACCCACAAATACAAGCAGTCGAGTGCAAGAATAACACTGAAAATACGTGTGTGGTTTCCTCGGAACCCACGCCACATTGCTCAAAGGAATACCCTGAGGATTTGACATCCGTCCAAACTATCTCTGGTCCAACACCTTCATCTCTCACTTTAACACCGCTTTTAAATGTAGACACAACACTATGTCAGGACGATGATAATATAGCAGTTGCTATTGTAAATGAAAGTAAAACATTTGAAGCAAAACAATCAGCTTCACCATCACTTGACAAAATATTAATAACGAAATCAAAGGCCCAAAATAGAAAAATAAAAAGAAAGTCCTTGGTGGAGAAAGGGCTAGATGATCATGAGAATGATCTCTTTGAGGAATATCTCAAAAGTGAGATAGAAAAAAACAAGGCCATGACCATTTTTTTCAATAACAAAAACAAAAAGATTTTGTTAGAAATTAAAAAACTTGAATAAATTGAAAAGGAAGACGAGTTACATAATTAAATTTTGTAATGAAAAACTGCAATAAATTCATTTAATAATAGGGATATTTGTATGAATACCCTGAATGAACTAGTTTTGTAGTTCCTTATTACACCTACATTATTAATGAACAACATGCTATGAACAAGTATGGTTTTTACGTTTTACTTAGGCAAAGTTATTGTTTACGTTTATTTTGTAATTGTAATAGTAATAAAGAAAGCAAATATTTATGTTGTTTCGTGGTCACTTTATTAAGCACAAGGAAGCAAACTAATATTCAATTAATAATGTAATGTTTATTTAACATGATGGACTTTCAGTGAAAATAATTGTTGATTAATCTCTCTCTGGCAGTTTTTCCAGCAGCAAGCCTGGCACGTTCTATCATTGGGTTGTTTACAGGTAGGACTTCCTCCATGTGGGCATCTGAAGCTTGTTCATAGTCAGGTTCATCGTCACTGTCACTGTCTGTGTCTGGGACATCTAAGTTGAGCCTTCTGGCACGGTTACTTAGCATAACACATACTGCAATAACTTTACATGCCTTGGCAGGAGTCAAACGAAGTCTGCGAAGACAGTGCCATCTCCTCTTCAAAACTCCTATGGCCCGTTCGATAGCTGTACGTGTTGAACTATGACTGAAGTTGTAGTTTCTCTCTTGACGTGTAGTGGGATTAGAAATCGGAGTTAACAACCAGTCACGCAACATATAGCCACTGTCTCCTAAGATGATTCCTCTCATGGGCTGCCTTTTGTTCTCAAAATCTTCGAATAAAGATGACTCTCGTAGTATTCTTGAATCATGTCCACTTCCAGGCCATTTCGCAATACAGTTGATGAATATGAGGTCTGCGTCACACATCAGCTTTAAAACAAATATTAACTGTTTATGCATTTGAAATAATTTACAAATGCATACAAAAGATATTTCAATCATAAATCAACATAAACATTTTATAATCCAGCCAGCACATTACCATATACTTATCAACATATACCCACCCATGCACCTTACCGAAAGCTAATCCTTAAATACCTACCTACATACCTACCTACCTACCTACCTACCTACATACATACATACCTATATACACATGCACATACCTACCGACCTACACACATACCTACATACCTATATACATACATACATATTCATGAAATATATATTTATAATACATAAATCATCTTACCTGAACATTGATGGAATGGTAGCCTTTCCTGTTAACAAATTCATTCTGCGTAGGAGCTTGTATTTGAACTTGAGTCCCATCGATGCATCCAACCACATTTGGAAATCCACTCATGTTATAAAATTTAGTTTTTATGGCATCTTGTTTTTTTCCATTGGGTAATCGAACATGGTTTGGTACCTGACGTAGCAAGACGTCGGTGACTCTTGTCACAGTTCGGCTTATGGTTGACTGGTCAACTCCTATAAGCTCCCCACAAACGTCTTGGAAACTGCCACTGGCAAAGTATCTAAGTGTAATTAGCACTTGCAGAAGAGGGGTCAATGAACCCATCCGTTTAGATAATACAATATTGACGCTGATGTCATCTGTGATTGCTAGAATTTCCTGTCTTCTAAATCTAAACTTGGCAAATATGACATCATCGTCAAAAACATCAAACGGATGAGTTCGGTCCCTAAATATTCTGTTTCTCCTCAGTAATCGGCGTTCTCGATAACGCTGAAGAATGACAGCAGCCATGTTGTTTTCTGACTTATACGCGGTTAAGATACTTAAACGCACAAAAAATTGTGTGTAACTTTATCCGCGTTTAAGACCTCCGGTTAGTCCTAACCGTGCTTCATGCATAGGAAATTTCAGTTTTTATACGCTGGTTAGAAATTAAACGCGGTTAAAATAGTTACACGGTCGTCATGCATACGGCCCCTGGTCCCCATTTTATGAAACAATTTTAGGGCTTAGATAACTTTAAGTGCCTAAGGTAGCTACGCACTTAAGGTAATCGTAACACTAAGATCGTTTTGTAAAACGGGGTCTAGGGCCTCGGGACTTCTACATCAACTCTTGAACAATGAAGTTGTGTTGCGCGAACGTGGCGATTTCTCCCCCCCCCCCCCCCCCACCCCACCCCCCCCCCCCCCCCCCCCCCCCCCACACACACACACACACTAGGAGCTGTGCTGCAAGAACTTGGGCCTTTGTCTAAGTACCGCGTGGAGCACAATGGAGGTTCGGCGATCGTCACGCTGTTTTACGGCGTTGACAAGCCGCGCCGATCAACGAGTAGAAGAAGGAGGAGGCGACCCATGGCTTCACGGGGGGGGGGGGGGGGGGGGGGGTGTCAACCGCCAGGGACAGCCCCACCTGCTTCGAAGAGGAGGACGAGACCGACAGGGGCGGTTCAGCGGGATCCAAAGCTAGTGGCAGGGGGCAAATCTGTCAGATCCACTGACAGTGGCGGCCCCTCCTGCTCAAGTTCCGACGCGGATGGACACCGGGCATGTAGTCACTACTGATTCGCCAGCGAGTCCACCAGCAGCTCCGAAGGTAGTTACAGCTCCAGCGGCGGTCCATTGGGACTCCAAGAGGGGGAATGTGTCAACGGCCACCATACCGAAGACGTCCGACCTACCCAACTGGAATCTCGTCTGTGACAAGTTGCCAGCGAAGTACCGAGGAGCGCTCCAGGGGGACTTCACTAACAGCTCGCAAATGAAAGGTCCGTGGAGTGAACAACATTGGCGCCATCTTCCATCCAGAGAAGGAAAGTTCCAGATTCAAGGAGCCTACCACTCGGACAAACTCTACGTGACAGCACAGCGGGACGGGCTTTATAGGCAGGGACTCTTGATGCCATCCATGGACAATACGACCATCCACCGTATTCTAAAGATGGTGTTACAAGGTGACTACCTTGGAGTCATAGACAAGTGCCGTGTCCACCTGACTGAAGGACTCCCCAACTTCAGACCTGAACAGTCCATCCGCTCGCCATGAGTCCCGCGGCGCAACCTTACCTAGGACAGGTAACCTCCTTTTTGGGCATAGTTGGACTTTAAATTTTTCGGTCGCGGCTCAAAATGTTTATGTTTACGTTTTTGTAAATAGTCCAACGCACTTTACTTTGACGCCCGTTCAGTTGCTCAAATCACCTTAAAACCTTTTAGGCCAAGCATTCAAAACTACTTTTGGGTTTTAATTTCTCATTCCAGACATGTGTAGGTTCAGCAAGTTTCTCACTTTAGGACTTACCCCCCCCCCCCCCCCCCCCCCCTTCCTGGCCCGGACTTAGTCAGTGGCGAAAGTCAGAAATTAAGCCCGTGACAAGCGTGCGTGAAACTCTCTTGGCATATATGCACGTTAAACACTTATCCGATCCGATCTAGGGCCTCGTTCTATGAAGCCATCTTAGAGCTAAGATCACCGTATGCATTTAAATTGATCTTAGCGCTAAGACCGCTTCGAGGAACGGGGCCCAGAACATCCATTCATTTCCATACATCCCAAATGTTTCTGGTCATCCTGGTGTTTCTAATACCACGAAATGAATCTCCATACATCCCAGATGTTTCTGGTCATCCTGGTGTTTCTAATACCATGAAATGAATGTCCATACATCCCAGATGTTTCTGGTCATCCTGGTGTTTCTAATACCACGAAATGAATCTCCATACATCCCAGATGTTTCTGATCATCCTGTTGTTTCTAATACCACGAAATGCAATTTTCATGTTTTTGTAAAAAAAATGCACGTACCTCTGAGAAGTAACGGTTATGGAGACGAGCTATTGTCTATTGTTAGAAGGTATTTCCCCGTTTCAACGTCACAGACTTTTGTTTTAGTGTATTGTAACTTATCCAAATGTTTTACAGGTCTGTCATGTAAACCAAACTAAGGTCCATTTTCACGGGTTGAAACTAGGGTCTACAACTTTAAAATGACTGTATTTTTCGTGCTGGGGTGTCGTTAAACATCTATTTTATTAAAGTGACTGGGGACGTTGATTGTTATAGTTAAATGATGATGCGAAACTTGAAGACCTTTACGTTGTGTTGGATCAAATGAATTTCCACTGCCGACAACGTTAAAGAGATTATCCTGTGTTCTAGCATTGGGACGACGTTTACAGCTAACGGGAAAAGGAAGAAAGCAGGGCTGAAAATTAGAAGTAGCCCGGTTGCCCGTGGCGACATTTATTGGCTACGGGCGATTGATAATTTTACAAAGGTACTCCGTTGGGCGACCGTCGAGTTTAGGGTAAGACGAGTATGGTACCATTTGAAAAAGAAAGACATTGAGACTGAATCGAATGTGACGAAACTCTCTGCGTGTGTGTTGGCGCGAACTACATCAGCAGAAGACGTAGAACATGTTCTATAATTTGACAGCGCCAGACTCCGCTTCTGTGGCTTTGGGGCCTGGTCTTTCTAAAAATAAAGCTTAAAACGTTATGAAGACACTGCATATATTTTTAAAATCTAGAATTCGCCAGCTTATTGGAATGGATTGGAAGCAAAGTGTGATTTCAGTTATCAAAAGCAGCTCTAATAGTCAAAGATATGCCATAGTGTTTAAAAACTAGGGTATGTCCCTTTAACACAGAAGTGGCTATATATACGGCGGTCGTGTATATAGCTTCGGCTAATGAACGCCCTCTATCAGTAGTATTCAGGCCTACCTGGGACCGTGACCTACTTTCCGTGATCACGTGACCTTGATAGGAGACAATGGCCTTGGTGCAGGTGTGCGATCTTGGTAGGAGACAATGGCCTTGGAAAGGCCTTGGTCTACTTGGACTGGTCCCGATGTCATTGGACTGACCTCGGGATGCCTCCCTCAGCGTATACAAAGGTAGGCCCGAGTACTCTGACTGTAAGAGAGCTAGACGGACATTTGGACATAAATACGCTCGCATTACAGTCAGAGACCAACCTAATTATTTTTTTGGCAATTCCTGACAAACAAAAAGTTGGCAAAGATTCCCGCTCTAATACCACACCAATCCTATGTTTGACGTTAAATACTTTTACATCGATCATTTTCGAGTTAATTGATTAAAAAAAATCCACATATTAATCACTAATACACACACTACAGAAAGAAACCCGACAGTACCCACATTCAGCTAAGCTTCGGCAAACTCCGGACAGCAGAATTCTAAGTTCGCCGACCTATATCGTGACGTTGCGTCACATGATCGCCCAATCAGCCATTCCATCTACTAGGCGGAATTGCCCAGTGTGCGATCACGTGATCTACGTCTCGAAATAGGTCGCCGAGCTTTGTAATTATGGCGACGGAGTGTCACTAAGCGTGTATTAGTGATTAATATGTGGATTTTTTTTTATCAGTTATCTCGAAAATTATCGATGCAAAGGTATTTGACGTCAAACAGGATTGGTGTGGTATTAGAGCGGGAATCTTTGCCAACTTTTTGGTTGTCAGGAATTGCCAAAAAATACATAGGTTGGTCTCTGACTGTAATGAGAGCGTATTTATGTCCGAATGTCCGTCTAGCTCTCTTAGTTAGAGTACTCGGGCTAATACAAAGGGTGGTTTTTGCTTCACATTTGAACGACCATCAAAATTGCGCCAAATTTCCTTGACTAAAAATGCCGACCATTTTCTCTTTGGCTTAATCCTACGGGACATTCCAAATTACATAGCACCATATCATCCTCCGCCTGTTACCAACCTTGAATGGACTGCTGGTGCTCCCTTGCACCTTTCAGTGCAGGCGGTCCCTCCTTCACCCCTCCCCCCTCCCCCCGCATCCTTTCCTGTCCTGGACGGAGGAGCCCACGACAGGCGTGCGCTACAACAGTTTGCTCTGAATGTGCACGTTAACTATTTTGCCATTGCCATTGCCTTTCATTGTATAACGTCTATTGTGTTGTTTTTGTGTTCACAGTGGACACACACGTGAGTGTTTTTTCACAGTGCCTTTTGTTTTTTTTATTCTAGTTGACTTCAACACCAAAACTAATCAATAGCCATAAAAAACAATTTCTTGTAAAAAAACAACAAAGTAGCAGAAAACGCTACAGATGTTTACAGACGGTTACGGCCACCTTTTGTGTGTGTGTACGCGCGCGTGCACGCGCGCTAGTGTGTGTGTGTGTGTGTGTGTGTGTGTGTGTGTATGTGTGTGTGTGTGTGTGTCTGTGTGTGTGTTATTTGTTGTATCTGTACAATTGTCCTTCACGGGTGAATTTGACAGGATAGTCTGGCAACCGTGAGCCATATCACCAGTTTTTATACTGTGCCGAGCCTGGTAATCATATGCAAATTATCTGAATACTCTGGTATGATTTGGTTTAAAGTGAGACTTTAATGACGCCAGACAAAATGCGTGTGAGGTGAATTTTCATTCATTTGTATTTCTTCGACACGTAGTCGACTTTTCGTTGTGCTCTTCAATTTTTGTTGAGCCATTCATTCATTCGTTCAATAATAGAGGAGTACAAAGGATGAACGATCAGTAGCTTTCTATTCAATCTGTAAACCTTTATTGATAACCATATTACAACTGTCGGACCGCATCTAAAAGCATTTTATTAAGACCACACAGTGTTTATGAAAACACTTAGCCGCCAGGTGAACAGAGGTAATAAAACTGCAATAGAAATACCGACGCGTGCCCGTCTTAAGCAGCAGAAGAAATCCTTTATGCTATGCACACTGACCGCCAACGTTAGAGCACATCGATTTATTACTCATAGGCTATTGGATGTGAAACATAATTTTGACAGTTTTAGAGAGGAAAACCCATACAGGTTTTGTGTCCGAAAACTATGTAATATGTAATACAAACAAATAATTTAGACATGTGTTGTGACGAATATTTTGGCAGAAACTTGTCTAAAACGTCTTTACACGCATATTATAAATGTCATTTAAACGGTGCCATGTTCTTTGTAAAATAAAGGTTTGATTTGTATACACATATTTATTTTTAGTATACCTCTAGTATTTTGTTTTAGTCATAGGGAAAGAAAGACACATTTCTTAATGAGAAGAAAGGAATGTTGTTAAGGAAGAAAGGAATGTTTAACGCGTGACTGGAAATAACACTAATCCATGCCCAAGGAAAATAACTCCATTTTAAACAACAATATTGTTCGCTTTATTGTTCCAGGGTCATTTAATATAAATTTACCAAATGGATAAATACAGGGGGCGAGATGTAGGCCAGTGCTAAAGTGGATGCGCGGTCGGTCTAGGATCGGTCCCCATCGGTGGCCCATTA
>NW_024532871.1:12500-53515 GCF_016097555.1 Gigantopelta aegis | reverse complement strand
AACACAGAATGATATTTATTTCGAGTGGACAATTACACCAAATGTAGTCATTTTATAAAACGACCACTGGACTAAGTCTACGAATAGGCATTTTGCTAAAAGCGCCATTTGAACATGTGCACAAATAAGTGTTATTGCTTCCAAAGAGGACAGATGCAGGGTTCCAGCTGCCGTTCGCCATTGTCGCCAATTGGCGAATTATCACAAATTTGGCTATAATCTGGTCAATCAGGCGATACAAAATGGCGATTTATTTTTTTCAACCAATGTTTCCCGAAATTCGGATTATCTTATTTTCCTAATATATATATATATATATATATATATATAATATATATATATTTAATGTCGCCGCCATTCCAAAGAAAATATACGCGCGAAACCCTTGCCCTTAATAAAATAAAATGTGGATGCAGTGAATCGTGAACCAATCAAATCGTTAACGATTCCTCACGAATAAAATATACATACAGGGCTCTGTTCGATCGAGTACTTCATTCGTATGAATATATTTATTTCAGTTTGCGTAAGCTCGGTATAACCTATTAAAACGCCAGATATGCTGGTCCACAATTTTTTATTTAAGTTTCACACCGAATTATATTCTTATGTTTTATCTACCAACATAATTTGCATTTTGTATCATTGTTTAGGTTAATTTTAAAACATTGTTCTAGTAAATCAAACGCTCGTTCAAATGCGATCTTTAATCGCAGTCATCACGTGGTGACGCTAAGCGTTGCGGGACCGCCAGTGATTACAACACAATGCCGCGACCAACCAAGTACAAACGGGATCGCGATTTGAAATCTCACGTACAAATAAATGTATTGCTCACTAGGACAAATACACCACATGAATTTGAGAATAAATTACACAAATATAAATATTAAAATTTTCAATCCGCTCTTTTGGCTATAAAATTTATATCGTGGCTATAAAAGTAAACATTTGGCTACAACTTTGGCTATTAATGAACATTTTCCAGGTGGAACCCTGCAGATGCTTAGTGCAAATAGACAGTTTTAACTATTACTACTGTACAACGTCTACCGATAGACACTTTTAACTAATACTACAATACAACGTCTACTGATAGACACTTTTAACTATTACTACTATACAACGTCTACCGATAAACAGTTTTAACTATTACTACTATACAACGTCTACGGATAGACACGTTTAACTATTACTACTATACAACGTCTGCCGATAGACACTTTTAACTATTACTACTATACAATGTCTGCCGATAGACACTTTTAACTATTACTACTATACAACGTCTGCCGATAGACACTTTTAACTATTACTACTATACAACGTCTACCGATAGACACTTTTAACTATTACTACTATACCACGTCTACCGATAGACAGTTTTAACTATTACTACTATACGACGTCTCCTGATAGACACTTTTAACTATTACTACTATACGACGTCTACTGATAGACACTTTTAACTATTACTACTATACGACGTCTACTGATAGACACTTTTAACTATTACTAGTATACAACGTCTACAGATAGTTTTAACTATTACTACTATACAACGTCTACTAATAGACAGTTTTAACTATTACTACTATACAACGTCTACAGATAGACAGTTTAACTATTACTACTTTACAACATCTACAGATAGACAGTTTTAACTATTACTACTTTACAACGTCTACAGATAGACTGTTTTAACTATTACCACTTTACAACATCTACAGATAGACTGTTTAACTATTACTACTTTACAATATCTACAGATAGACAGTTTTAACTATTACTACTATACAACGTCTACAGATGACTGTTTTAACTATTACTACTATACAACGTCTACAGATGACTGTTTTAACTATTACTACTATACAACGTCTACTGATAGACAGTTTAACTATTACTACTATACAACATCTACAGATAGACTGTTGAAGCACGTCTAGAAACGACATAAAGAAGACAACTGCATGCAGTCTACAAAGAGAGTTTTGAATAAACCTTTGCACCAAATGTACAAAGAGACATGGGTTTAAACAGGATCCTCCCATCGTGTTCAAACAGATATAGCTTTAAGGCCAAACATATATATATATATATATGACCTGTACACACTAGTTATTACTCAAATTAAAAGTCAAATACTAACTGGCAGATTAAAGTGACATATTGCACCATGATTGTATTGTACATTCAGCATGAACGCAGTAATATTGTACAATAGCAATAACAATGAAACAATAGCTGAATATGCCACACGTTGAAGATTTTACTTTTAAAAGCCGCTTACTTTAGTTTCTTAGGCAGTGTAAAACATGTTCCACTATTATAGCTGTTCACTGTTAACGTACACATTACTAAGAAGTTACTGCTTAAATTATCTAACGTGTTTCTCGTCGCCCTAGTTGCTGTAGAGGAGCAACATTAATTTTATGCCAAATAAAAAGAAACTTGTCTGCGACTTTTAATTTCACACACACAAATTGTACATAATTATTGCTGATATACTTTAAGTTTGCTTAACGCCTACACAGAAGTATATGTTATTTTAGTTACCTGTCGTTCCCCCTTATTGAATATCTTTGTTGTAATACTGAATTTTACAAAATAAGGTTCTATTCCACTGATTATGTTTTTAAATATCGAAAACTGTACGAAGTACATGAACTGACTATGTTTTAATTTTATTTTATTTTACCTTTTGCTATTTAATGCTTCTTGATGCTTAATTTAAATATTCTTTGACAGACAATTGTGTACTAATTAGGAGATAACCATATGGAGTTTTTAGATTTGCGGGTGTTATTGTCTGTTTAATCACGCAAATGTCATTTTTGACCGAAGGCGTTAGCCTGAGGTCAAAAATTAAACATTTGCGGACATCAAATAGACAATAACACCCGCAATCTAACAACTCCATATGGTTATGTCCATTGTAAACTGAATCGTTTTTCTACAGAATTAACTGTATATTTGGCATTTCTTGAAAAAAATACCTGGCTACAATCTAACTGTTACACCCTTGAATCGTCAACTTCGCCTGTTCCAATTACTAATGACGTCACTTTCTAATGACGTCATTAGCTTTCCGGGTGTTATTGTCTATTTGATCCCGGAAAAAGAATGTAATTAACCAATCACAATACAGAACACAGTCCAGTCAGTTTACAATTGTATATTATTATTTTATATAGAATACGGCTATTGCATATATACGTTTGCTATTGTTGAAAATATATTTTTAATCATTTGACAAGGATATTATTTTGTCTGCATATAAAATATTGTTTTCACAGTTCATACTTAAATATGTATAAAAATATAATAATTTAATTGTGTGGTCTGTTTAAACCGGTTATTTATGTGTTCTTTATTAGTATTTCTTTATTTGCTTCTAACATTGGAACTTTATTCTTTACGTATTGGAATATAAATACATTTATATAAAGTTAAAGTATTACGTTAATATTTTTAAGTGATCAAGGTAAGTAATCCCCACTTATTTTTCCTTGTGCTGTTTTGTGCTCGATTTAAATTGGATAAAAGAAAACAAAACATCAACTGTTACTGCATCTTCATAAATCAAGGCTAATATTCGTTCCTCGTATTCAGCCTTGATACATGTAGTCAAGAAATCGTGCCACAAAATGCTTAAATTTCATTGGATGCGATGAGATCTGATTGCAACGAATCGCAACGCTCCTTATAGATTCCCTTGTTATTGTAAACAAAGATGGCAGCGTCAGCGTCCGGCGGTTAATTTTTTATATTGCTTTCAAGATTGTCACATGTTACCGATGCTGTGATTGGTCAGCGATGTCATCGTGTAAAGGACATAATCGGTGTTACAAATTTTCTTCCAATAGAGGGCGCTAGTAGTGGATATCAGAAATCTTGACTACATGTATCAAGGCTGAATACGAGGAACGAATATTAGCCTTGATTTATGAAGATGCTGTTACTGAGGTAAAAAAATATTACATTTTAAAAAGTTTATCATTTTTTAATGTTAGAATTTATTTGTTTTTTTACCGAAAAGAAATAAATAAAAAATTAATTCTGTGGCATGTTTTATTAGTATTTTATATATTTATTTATTTACTTTATATGTAATTAGATGTTGACTATTTCGGTAATTTGGCTACTGTACTAAAAGGGTAACTCGGAGAGAGGTAACAACAAGAAGTGGCATCCACAGTTCACTTCTTTCTATTGCATATAACCAAACAATCTGGTGTCGGCAAACAAAGATAATAATTACATGACATCAATACAAACAACAGTGACAACGACAACGACAATAATAATAATAATAATAATAATAATAATAAATATAATAATAATTAATGGATAGGCTAGACGGATATATGAAATTTGTATTCCTGTTTATAGGAATAAAATGCCAATATTGTAAAATATGATTACCAGAAAATAAAATATTGATAAATGTTTTTAAAAATATAGTAAAAATGTTTTTAATTATTTATTAGATATACTGAGTTTTGTAATAAATAAATTATTTAATATAGATTTCCTGGAGTTGTGCTTTATTATTTAGATGTTTGATGTTAATTACGTTAAATATTTTTTGAAACTATTGTTGTCATACTGCTGCTTCGTCCAGCTGACCCTAGGTAAGACCTAAGGGGGTGGGTGAGGAGAATATATCGACTTGAAAAAAATATAGGTTTAGTGTTATGGTGGTCGGAGAGAGAGAGAGAGAGAGAGAGAGAGAGAGAGAGAGAGAGAGAGAGAGAGAGAGAGAGAGAGAGAGAGAGATGGTTTACTTGTTGACTAGAGGGGAGCACGTTTCTTTAAAAACCCTCTGGATCAGCTTCTGGCAATTCCCTAATCTGGCGTGTCCACACAACATTGTTACTGTTACGACTCGTGGTTCGGGTGAAAAAGACAAATGAATTTGGCCGATTAAAAGCATGAGCCTATGGGATCTAGAAATGTAATTACCGTGTTGTTGACTGCTTATTGTTAGCGGTAGAACGGGTGTAGTCAAGCAGCGCACGGTGCGGCTATTAGACCGGCTACAGCTCCTGTTTTGTTACACGTCTGGTCATCCATGTTCCCAGGCAGGACAGGTAGCTGTACTGTCTCCACTTTCACCGTCCGTTTCCACACCGACTAGATCTTTTCGTGACAGAGTCGGCATGAACACGTGAGTAAATTAGGATGAACACATATTGATTTGTTGATGAAAATGAAAATTACAGCATTCGAAATTATTGAAATGACGGTAACAGAATGCCGTAATTTTTTTTTAAAAATCGAAGTATTTGATATGACGGTCGTGACATGGCAAGCAGACATTGGGTGGGGGTGAGATCGAGGGTGCAAGATCTAGGGAGTTCGTGTGTTTGCTCCCCCGTAAAATTGTGAAAACTAGATGTCCTGAAATGCAGTTTCCTGCATTCTACAAGTAAAAGTAATCTCTGCCTTAGAATTTACTACCAATAATAGTTTTGGTTTAGAATTATTGAGGGGGTTAGACCCCCCAGCTTTGCCCCCTGCTCCGCCATGCCTGTGGTAATAGAATGCCGTAAAAACTCCACAAAACTGATGCCGTGTTATTCAGCTACTCTCCGTCATGGGATCCCCTATTACTGATTTTATCATGCCACCGTTTTAATTCCACCCTTTGCCAGTACAAAAGATCACGAGCAGCCCGACCAAGGTCGGTAGCGGGGGGGGGGGGGACATTTGTGGGTTTTATATTAGTAGCAAGGATCTCTTTTATTATATGCACCATCCTACAGACAGAATATCGCATACCACGGCTTATAATATGCCGGTCGTAGTGCACTGGCTGAAACGAGAAATATCCGAATGGCCCACCGATCCCAGATCGACCGCGCACCAGGCGGGCATTTTACGACTGGGCTATGTCCCCTCCCCCATCCCCCGCCCGCTGTAAAGACCAACATATTAAAGACCGGAATATGTCCTTGTTATTTTATAGTAAAAATACTCCTGTATTAAGATCAGCCCACTATTAAGGATTATGACCAGTCAAGTCAGACGTGGTCATGTAGTTACAGATGTGGTAAACATAACAATACGTGCATGGTGCAAATCCTCCTTATGTTCTAGCCCCTTGTGGAATGAAATTGAGGTTTAAAGGGACATTCCTGAGTTTGCTACATTGTAAGATGTTTCCGACTAATTAAATATTTCTACGATTAAACTTAAATATTAAATATATTTTCTTGTTTTAGAATATCACTGTATGTATATTCAATGTGTTTATGGTCGTCTTAATATTTGTAAGAAGCCCAAACTGGATTTTGTACGAAGAAAGAATATTTTAGGAAATGAAATGAAATTTAACCTAGTACAAATATTAGAACGATCAGAAACACGTTTAATATAAAGCCACTAATATTTTATGCAGACAAATATATTTGATATGCAATTACAATCGTTAAAAAGTCTGTTAGTCGATAACATCTTAAAACATTGCAGCAAACTCAGAAATGTCCCTTTAAGCTCTCTGTTCTGACCACACACATCAGGTTCTCTCCTGCCTATCCTGGACAGTGAGTTAATGGTTAAGTCCTTAGTTAAAGAGACGGCTCTGTAGATGCCTTAAAGGTCAACACTTATTGCACATTATTAATACACAGTATATAAAACAAATACATAAACATTACAGTATTAAAAATACAAAAGAAAAATACTCCCAGTTATTAATAACATGACTTTTTGTTAAACGATTGGGTGGGTGGGGGGGGGGGGACCCACTGCTCAGTCGATTTGACCCGCATCAGACCTGTGATGTAGCATCCGGTGTTCAGATCAGAACGCATTTAAAACAACAAGCAGAATAAATAACATTATTATATTGATTAATATCACATAAAATAGGGATCTGAATTTATTGTTTTAGACAGTTCATTGTTTAGTAAGCTTTCAAAGAGGCGCGATTATTTCATAACACTTTCGGTGGTGTCCTAATTACTGGGGTACTGCCGTCATTGTTTAAAAGGTGACTACTGGCAGACAGTAGAGGTATGATTGCATGCCGGTGTAGACAGTAGGGGCAAGATCGCGCGCCGGTGTAGACAGAGCTAATTACTACACGAACCGTTCTTTTATTCTTGAATTTGCATCCGAAGTCCGGAATAGAAGGCATCCGGTGTCGACAGAGGTTTTTGTTCCTAATGCATTAACGGTAGCTGAACGGGACTTTAAAACTGTGCCAGTTTACACATAATACCAGTTTAGATACTAGTAGATGCCAGTTTGGACAGAGTCCACTCTGTATGTATGTATGTATGTATGTATGTATGTATGTATGTATGTGTGTGTGTGTGTGTGTGTGTGTGTGTGTGCGTGCGTGCGCGTGTGTGTGGATATATATCTATCTATCTATCTATCTATCTATCTATATATATATACACACACCTACACACACCTACACACACACACACACACACACATATATATATATATATATATATATATATATATATATATATATATATATATACCGTTACACCTTTTGTTACTACTTAAACTTTCACGCTATGAGCGATCATCAGGTAACGTGTAACTGCCCTGTCGTTACATCATGAAGCAGTGACGTCACAACAGTGCAGTGGGTACGGGCTATTCTTTTTCGGCTTAGCTTAGGTGGCTGTGTTAAGACATACATAGGCCTCACAGGGGGATCCTTAAAAAAAAGGTATGCCAAAAACAAGAAGTCCTTCATGAATAGCAAGTACGAAAGGAAACCAGAGCTGTCGAAATACATTTGGGAACTAAAAAGAAAAAACGCTGAGTACACAATAACGTGGCGCGTAATAAGGAAAGTGAACACCTTCAAGAGAAGCACGGGGCAATGCAATCTATGCATTGAGGAAAAGCTGGAAGTACTGAAAGCTATGGGACCAACTCGCTGAACAAGAGAAATTGTGTGTGTGTGTGTGTGTGTGTGTACACACACACACACATACACGCACAAAACGTTTTATTTAATTATGAAATACAAGCCCCATATTTGATGAAGTGGTCACTGCAGATCCTATCCCATCGTGATGGTCCTTTCCATTGCTGGGTTCTGTTTAAAAACCACTTCGATGCAAACCCTGTGATTGTCGGATTGTTTAAAGTTCGGAAAAACTGCTGCTTTGATACATCCAAACACTAAACAATGGTTCACCATATTTTACATTTGAAAACTATCTCGAAAAGAATATTCCATCCATACAATTCAGTTCAATAGAATACAATTTTCGCATTTTAAAAATACATGTGTCACACCTTCCCAGTAAAATGTCTGAAAGGCTGCGAATCACGTTTTCTTTTATGCCGGTTAGCGCGTCACGGAGTCACGTAACTGAGCTCGTGGAGTCGACAGGCGTTTTGGCAAGCGATGGGAAAAACGCGACTTTTTATTGCGAATATATTAAAAACGGGTAAATATTTTTACATTTATTTTATTGATACTTCATATATGTTGTAAAAGGTATACGTAGATACCAAACAATAGTGAATTACGTTTTTGATAAACGTGGACTCACTGAGCCATTAACACCCACGTATTTTGATAAATTTATTTTGTATCGCACATATGTGCGTTCTGGATCAGAACTTTTAAATGGAGGAATTCCCTTTTTATTTTACTGCAGTTAGCGCCTTTTATTTACTGACGTCTCGTAGTATATATTATTGCGCAAAATAAACTCGTGCAATAAATAGGGAGCAAAAACAACGTATATGAAGTTCTGTATATTTATTATACATTATAATTTATATATACATATATACGGCTGTCGTGGTGGCATGGGGACTGCAAGCGAATTGGTGCCTTAGGTTCGAATCCGAGCAAGGGCATAACACACGGCCAGAAAGGACTTTTCCACTGTTCGTATTAATCACTAGCTGAACTGAATATACGAATACATATATATAGTATTTACTGTACAATTTATGATTCTGATTCACGCGGGGTGGGATGTAAGCGTTCGCTTGATGCGCGATCGGTTTGGGATCGATCTCCGTCGGTGGGCCCATTGGGCTATTTCTAGTTTCAGCCAGTGCACCACGACTGGTATATCAAGGGTCGTGGTATGTACTATCCTGTCTGTGGGATGGTGCATATAAAGACCCCTTGATATTAATGGCGAAATGTAGCAGGTTTCTTCTCCAAGACTATATGTCAGAATTAACAAATGTTTGACATCCAATAGCCGATGATTAATAAATAGAGATTATTAAACGAGCGTGTGTAGTGCCCACAAATGTTTGACATCCAATAGCCGATGATTAATAAATAGATATTATTAAACGAGCGTGTGTAGTGCCCACAAATGTCGCAACGACAACAAATGTCACAACGACCACAAATGTCGCAATGTTACTGCCACAAATGTCCTAATCGACCACAAATGTCACAAAGGTCTCAACCACAAATGTTATAATTTACATTGACGTTTTTTAAATGTTTTCTTGTTTTGTCCTTTTGGGGTATACCCTTAGCTCAAATATAGTGTCCCTTGCTCGGCAGGATTACAGGATCTATTCCCACTGTAGCATCCTCTAAAATGTTTCATTATTAGCACCAACTTAGTGGTCTGAAAACTCGATATCAAATCAATATTACATGAAAAAGCACTGAGAGAGAGAGAGAGGTGTTTTATGTTTTATTTAACGACACACTCAACACATTTTATTTTACGGTTATATGACGTTAGACATATGGTTAATGACCATTCTGATTAGCAGCAAGGGATCTTTTATATGCACCATCCCATAGACAGGATAGCACATACCACGGCCTTTGTTACACCAGTTGTGGAGCACTGGCTGAAACAAGAAATAGTTTAATGGGTCCACCAGGCAGGATCGATCCGATGACCCACCGCACCATGAGCGGAAGCTCTACCACTGATCTATGTTCCGCTCCCTAAGAGCGTCCGCTCAGGGTGCGGTGGGTCGTCGGATCGATTCTCTTCATTGGACTCATTTAGTTACGTCATGTGTTTCAATCAGTGATCAATAACTGGTGCATCAAAGGACCGTGCTAAGTGCTGTCGTATGAATGGTGCTATCATAAAAGAACCCTTGTTGCTAAGAGTAGCCAACATGGCGGCAACGGGTTTGACATATAACAGCAGCTGATCAGTAATTAATGTACTTCAGTAGTCTTGTAGACTAGTAGAGAGATAGAGAGAGAGAGGTTTTAAATGTTTATATACATTTTAATAACTTTCTGCAATGTATTTCAATTTATTTACTTTGATATGTATATATATATATATATATATATATATATATATATATATATATATATATATATATATATATATATATATATATACATATATATATATATATATATATATATATATATATATATATATATATATATATATATATATATATATATATATATATATATATACACATACATATATATATATATATATACAACCCCTGCGATTAAGAAAATATTTACGGAACAAAACTGCTGTGGAGAAATACGGTTCACGGCAATTTTACCGTTAATATGTTTTCAACTCTGGATTATAAGTAAATCTGAATAAGATTGTGATTAATCCCTCGAATGCACATGTTATGAACTGTCAACAGAGTTCATAGACCGCTAGAACCCCCCCCCCCCCCCCACCACCACCACACACACACAAACAAACAAAAAGAAATCAAATTTATTCCACGACAAAACAAAAAAGTGCTAAAGAGAATAAATAAAAAACCTCCGCGGCAATCTTTATGGCATATTGCCGCGTGCAGTTGCAGGGTGTGTGTGTGTGCATTTGCAACCTCATTGCCTTACACATCATAAAATGATTCACACTAGACCGTTCTGATATTATTCTTATTAACTGCATTAAACTAGTATATGAAAATGGTAAAATAAAATCTGTATGTTTTACAAGACTGCTGAAACACATTAATTACTGTTAAACCCGTTCCCGCCACGTTCGCTACTCTTAGCAACAAGGGTTCTTTTATGATATCACCATTCATACGATAGCACTTAGCTCGGTCATGATATAACTAACTGAGTCCAATGAGGAGGATCGATCCTTGGACCACTCTAACCGCAGTCGGACGCTCTTTCGCTGAGCTATGTCCCACTCTTCTCTATTATGACATCGCAGTTCGTGGGACCCTGTATACATTGAGTATTTGATTGACTGAAACATATTATTGCTTTCACAAATGGATTAGACACATATTTTCTTCTAACTTACTAGGTCTTCTGTAAACCTCTATATAACAAAGAACTTACAAAAAGTCAACTTTCTTAGCAGGTGGTCGTTATATACAGATTAAAATAGAATGAATGAATGAATATTTAACGACACCCCAGCACGAAAAATACATCGGCTATTGGGTGTCAAACTATGGTAATGCAAACAAATAAGGTGATGATCAACATCAATATAAAAATTCAAGATTTAAATAAAAACAGTGTAAAGAACTGTGCAAAAATAAAAATATCACAGATAGATACTGACTTTTACTCAAAATTTTAATTTGTTCTGTATTGGCCATTCTCAAAGAGAATGTTACACCCCTGCACCACGGTGAGGTTACAGCACGCGCAGGGGAGATTAAAATAGATGTATTGGTATACATAATGTAGCGCTTGAAGTGCCCGTTATTGATGCCTGGCTGTTAAATAAAGGTGACCTTTATAGCAGTTCGACGGAACATGGCAGTCTTGTTCACACTAACATTACTTATATGGAAAGAAAGAAAGAAAGAAATGTTTTATTTAACGACGCACTCAACACATTGTATTTACGGTTATATGGCGTCAGAGATATGGTTAAGGACCACACAGATTTTGAGAGGAAACCCGCTGTCGCCACTACATGGGCTACTCTTTTCGATTAGCAGCAAGGGATCTTTTATTTGCGCTTCCCACAGGCAGGATAGCACAAACCATGGCCTTTGTTGAACCAGTTATGGATCACTAGTCGGTGCAAGTGGTTTACACCTACCCATTGAGCCTTGTGGAGCACTCACTCAGGGTTTGGAGTCGGTATCTGGATTAAAAATCACATGCCTCGACTGGGATCCGAACCCAGCACCTACCAGCCTGTAGACCGATGGCCTAACCACGACGCCACCGAGGCTGGTTTACTTATATGGTGCTGAACATAGTACGAGAGTCATTTTATTCAACAGTGCTTTTTCAGTGTAATATTGATTTGATATTGAGTTTTCAGACCACTAAGTTGGTGCTAATAATGAAACATTTTAGGGGATGCTACAGTGGGAATAGATCCTGTAATCCTGCCGAACAAGGGACACTATATTTGAGCTAAGGGTATAACCCCAAAAGGACAAAACAAGAAAACATTTTTAAAACGTCAATGTAAATTATGTCATTTGTGGTTCATGAGTTGCGTCATTTGTCGTTGTGACATTTGTAGCGTTCAGCGTTGTGACATTTGTGGTTGAGACCTTTGTGACATTTGTGGTCGATCGTGTGACATTTGTGGTCGATTAGGACATTTGTGGCAGTAACATTGCGACATTTGTTGTGGTTGTGACATTTGTGGTCGTTGCGACATTTGTGAACGAGTATCAGGATTATTGTATTGCCCGAGCGAGAGCGAGGTTAATGCATGAATCCCGACACGAGTTCCGTAAAGTCAATATGACTCACACGCGGTGGTGTAATAATGTCTTTATTATCCATATTATTATTGTTGTTTTCTTTATGAATAACAAGACCCAACTCAAAATTATTCAGCCACAACTAGAAGGAGACGACGAAATGACGTCACATTTCAAATTGCACAGTCTGAGCTAGGCATGGGAAAGCAACATCATGTTACGATATTGTTAATGGTGTATTAGACGAAGAGACATTTGTAAGCGTAAAATGGAACGAAGAAAACAATCAAGTCATAGTTAATAAAATCGCTGATAAAATGGATAATTTAATAAATATATGTATCATAAATGACACTAGCCAGGAAAATATCAATACATGCATAGCTGAATTTACAAATGAACTGAATGAACTGATCCTACGTCACTGTTCCGTTACTACTGGTAAAACTAACAGGCAAGGGTAAGGACATATAAAAGATAAACGTGAGGATAAACCCTGGTTTAATGAAACACTGAAACAACGATATCACGAGTAGAGAAGATCTATCCAGATCTTTAATGCTACTAAAACTAATATGCTAAATTATTTACGTAAATATAACCAAAAAATAAGATTTTTTATCAGATTATGATAGACCTTTGAAAGCTCGTCTTTTAGCGCTTTAGATCGGGACATAACTGAGGAAGAAATATGTGATGCGACACACGGCCTGAAGAATAATAAAGCCTTTGGGTATGATAATATTTTAAACGGATATTTTATTACTTGTAAGAATGTTTTGATGCCATGTCTACATTTGTTTAATAATGTTTACAAATTAGGTAATTTCCCACATGCTTGGTCAATTGGTTGTATCATACCTGTTTTAGAAAATGTTAATGATACAGACAATTACAAAGGATTACTCTAGTTAGCTGTTTGGGAAAATTATTTACCTCTATCCTAAATAACAGATTAATATATTTTGATAGAAAGAATAATCTTATCTCTGACGTACAGTTTAGGTTTAGAAAAGATCTGTCCACTATAGATGCCATATTTACTATACACTACTTAATACATAGAACACTGAAGAATTGACATCGTTTTTATTGTTGTTTTGTAGATTATAGCAAAGCTTTTGAATTTGTTAATAGACAAAACCTGTGGTATAAAATAATTCAACAGGGCGTCGAGGGTAGAATGGTTACTATTATACGGCCTTTATATGACAATGTTAAATGTTGTGTAAAATATTATAATATACTTTCAGACTTTTTTATATGTAAGAACGGTTTATTTTAGTGAGAAGTTTTATCTCCAATATTAATCTCTATGCATGTGAATGATTGTGAAATGCAGTTGCTTTCAGATAATTGCCCCTATATTGAGATATAAATGCTAAACATATGTTTAATAATGTATGCTGATGACATGGTGCTGCTGGCGGAAACGCCAGAGGGACTGAACAAAATGTTTGACTCACTATCTGATTATATTCTTAAATGTGATTTGACTGTAATATAACTAAGACAAAGATTGTGGTGTTTAGAAATGGAAGAAAAGTGCGAGAAAATGAGAAACGGTTTTATAACTATTGCCAGATAAACGTTGTGGATGAATTTAATTACCAAGGCATATTATTCTTTTATAATGGAAAATTTAGTCGAACACAGAAGAGAGTAGCAGAACAAGGTCGAAAAGTTTTATTTTCAGTACAGAAAAGGTGTAATAATAATTATTTTAATATTGAAACAATACTATCTGTGTTTGACAGCTATGTTAATAGTATTCTTAGTTACGGATCTGAAGTGTGGGATTTTCATCCTGGCCAAAACAATGAAAAAAATGACGTAGTTCTGTAAACGACTATTAGGGGTACACAAAACAACGTGTGATGACATGTAGTTCTGTAAACGACTATTAGGGGTACACAAAACAACGTGTAATGACATGTAGTTCTGTAAACGACTATTAGGGGTACACAAAACAACGTGTAATGACATGTAGTTCTGTAAACGACTATTAGGGGTACACAAAACAACGTGTAATGATTTTGTTTATAGTGAATTAGGACAATTCCCAATGCAAATTATAAGAAAATTACGGATTTTTAAATATTGGATAAAACTGCGTAAGATTAATAACAGTATATTAAGAGCTATATATGAGGAAATGGTTCAGTATGAAGATGACTGGTTAATGAAGGTCAAACAGGAATTAAACGAACTAGGTTTAAATTATATATGGAACTTAGCACATGTTGATAACAATGTTTACACTGTAATTAGAGAAAGGATAACTGACATATTCAAGCAACAATGTTACAGTAGAATAATGATAACTCCAAAGGAAAGTCTATACAAACATTTGTTAAATAATTTCATATTACAAGATTATCTTAGAAAACCATTGGACGTTCGTCATTTAAAAGAAATAACTAAAATCAGAATATGTGCACATAAATTAGAAATATTGAAAGATCACAGAGAAAATGTACAGTATGTGACAAAAATTAAATAGAAGACGAGTTTTCATTTTATCCTCCAGTGCCCACGACATAATGATTTAAGAATGAAATTTATTAAAACATATTACAATAATCTTAATTAATTAATTAATTAATTTATTTATTATATTATTATTATTATTATTATTATTATTATTATTATTATTATCATTATTGTATTATTTTGTTGTATATTGTATTATGCTGATAAGTTGTAAAACTTAAAGCAATAAAGAACTTGAACTTGAACTTGAGTCCCAACAACGAAATGAGATAATTTTTTAGACAAGAAAGGATTTAATTGTCCCCTGTTAAGGCCATTCGTGTCTTCGTATTGTCGATCTAGCTAAACCCTAAGTCAATATAGCGAAAAGATGATGTCGAAGACGTGAAAACGCGAAGAAATCAAGTTGACATATAGCGAAGAAACTTCGCCTTTGTCTTACGTTTTCGCGTCTTCGTGCCATCGTGTCTATGGAGTTTTGCACATTTTAAAATACCCATCATAACAAAGAACCTACAGGCATCGGAAGATATCGGTCATTTGTGGGTGGGGTGGGGGGCACGAGTGGCCAGTCATTACACTCAAGGAATTCAATAGAACTACGGGGCGGGTCGTAGCCCACTGGTAAAACGCTCGCTTGATTCGCGATCGGCCTAGGATCGAGTTCCGTAGGTGGGCCCATTGGATATTTCTCGTTCCATCCAGTGCTCACCAGTACATATTTATAGGGACAAAAATTAACGTCCTGTGACACTTACCTCAGGAGATATGGTAATTTGACGAAATGTCCTAAAACCTTTTATTGGGGGAGAGGGATAGGGATAAATTTGGACTATTACAAGTCCCATGGGCAAGCTGGTGTAACTTCCTATATTCTAGAATATGGTGGGAAGAAGAAAATGTAGGGTGAAGTTATGTCCAATTTTGTATTTTGTGGCCATCACAATAATGGTGCTAATTCATTATTTTGACTCAAATACATACTTACAGACACAAAGATTAATTACTAAAGGATATGGTAATTTGACGAAATGCCATAAAATTTTATTTTCGGAGGGTATTCATAAATGTGGGCAACCTGAGATATCAAACTGAAAATTGAATTGCACTACTGGCCTATTTGTGGAACTCTATCAGACTTGTAGGTACTTTCAAATTATCCCGAACGCAGGTTTATAGCAATGAATAATGTTAAAACAATGTTAGCCGTATCTAAACACTTGAAATAAATCACAATGAATAATGTTAAAACAATGTTAGCGGCATCTAAACACTTGAAATAAATCACAATGAATAATGTTAAAACAATGTTAGCCGTATCTAAACACTTGAAATAAATCACAATGAATAATGTTAAAACAATGTTAGCGGCATCTAAACACTTGAAATAAATCACAATGAATAATGTTAAAACAATGTTAGCGGCATCTAAACACTTGAAGTAAATCACAATGAATAATATTAAAACAATGTTAGCGGCATCTAAACACTTGAAGTAAATCACAATGAATAATGTTAAAACAATGTTAGCGGCATCTAAACACTTGAAATAAATCACAATGAATAATGTTAAAACAATGTTAGCGGCATCTAAACACTTGAAATAAATCACAATGAATAATGTTAAAACAATGTTAGCGGCATCTAAACACTTGAATTTAAGTTAACTCCATAAAATAATTATGTACACGAACTACTCCCTCCACCCCCCCCCCCCCCCCCCCACACCCCGACCCATGCCTATTAAGGACATTCGAGTCATCGATAGATGATGACACAATGAAACAAATTTTTGTTTTGTTTAACGACACCACTAGACCACACATTGATTTATTAATTATCGGCTATTGGATGTCAAACATTTGGTAATTTTGACATATAGTCTTAGAGAGGAAACCCGGTACCTTTTTTCCATTAGTAGCAAGGGAGTTTTTATGTGCACCATCCCACAGACATGATAGCACATATCACGGCCTTTGGTATTCCAGTCGTAGTGCACTGGCTGGGACGAGAAATAGCCCAATGGATGACGCAATGACTTACATAGACTGTTCTTTTCTACTGATTTTCTAGAACCCACGTCAGACTGATACCGACGCTGTTGACATTTGCTCAGATTGTCACGAGCCAATCGTCGTGGCGGGTGACCTTGATGTGGCCAGGAGGCAACTTGGGCGAGCTGTGCACGAGAGCCGACTATGACGTCATGGAGGGGTGGAAAGCGACTATGACATTCAAGCCAGCATTTGATATTTTAAATGTAATGTATTTAAAGTTAACATATACTATTTCATGTAGGCGCAACAGGGTTCGAACGAATCCTCCTCCCCCCCCCCCCCACACACGCGACGACGACGACCACCACCACCACCGCCACCACTACCACCACCATTCCCCTACTCCCCAAGCTGAGGCCAAAACATTTTTCTTTCTTTTTTCAGGCTATTAATATAGGTTCCCAGGGTAAATGTACACGAAAATATACACGATTCCCTCTCACACGAACAGACAGCACTACGCAAATATAAAAGGTGGTGAAGATAAATGTGTGATTCTGTGGGGGACTTAGCCCCCCCCCCCCCCCCCCCATCACCACCATTAACAGAGGATGCATTTCTCCACGAGGTAACCTTTCATCAGGTCAGGTCAGGTCAGAGAGTTTAACGTGCACATTCAGAGCAAGCTATTATTGCGCACGCCTGTCCTGGGCGCAGATTTCGGTCTCAGCCGGTTCCTCCATCCAGGACAGGAAAGGGGTGGGGAGGGTGAAAGGGGGGGGGGGGGCGCCTGCACTCTCAGGTGCAAGGGAGCACCTGCAGTCCGACCGTGATCGGTAACAGGCGGAGGGGTGGTTTTGTGCTATGGAATTTTGAGTCCCGAAGGATGAGTCCAAAGAGAAATGGTGCGCATTTGTGAAAGGTCCGGCCTCGGTGGCGTCATGGCAGGCCATCGGTCTACAGGCTGGTAGGTACTGGGTTCGGATCCCAGTCGAGGCATGGGATTTTTAATCCAGATACCGACTCCAAACCCTGAGTGAGTGCTCCGCAAGGCTCAGTGGGTAGGTGTAAACCACTTGCACCGACCAGTGATCCATAACTGGTTCAACAAAGGCCATGGTTTGTGCTATCCTGCCCGTGGGAAGCGCAAATAAAAGATCCCTTGCTGCCAATCGGAAGAGTAGCCCATGTAGTGGCGACAGCGGGTTTCCTCTCAAAATCTGTGTGGTCCTGAACCATATGTCTGACGCCATATAACCGTAAATAAAATGTGTTGAGTGCGTCGTTAAATAAAACGCTTCTTTCTTTCTTTCTTGTGAAAGGTCCGCCGAAATAGTAAAGAAGGGAGCTACGTATATAGTTTTGGAATTTAGTAAGCCGAGAGTAGCTCGTTAAGGGGATCTAGATGACGTTGAAAAGTCTCCCTAGGTTGCCCATAGGGCCCTTAGAAGGACCTGAACTGTTCAGCTCGTGGCATGATAACCCAGGGGAGACTCGCTAGCAATTGTGTATGTATAGAGAGCAGGCCGGTAGTTCCTGATGTTGTTCTCCTCCCTTCGTCCGTTTGTCCTCCTCTTCCATCTTTTCCATCTGGTGTTGCTTTCCTCTTCCATCTCTCCCATCTGATGTTATCCATTTTGTACACCAGCAGCCAGTAGGTTTAGTTGGGGGTGAGTGGAGAGGGGCGGTTTTCTTTTGTCCGACCGCCTCCTGGTGCAAGCATTTGTGTACTGGAGTCGGTTTTCTTTTGCCCGACTCCATATAAGTACTAGGTGCTGGGCCATTATTTTTAGGCGGATGCATTGTTATCATTAGTCAATACATCCTATGTAAAACGTGCTGTTTTTAGGCGAATGCTGTATGTTTGTTGTCCCTAGTTAGTGTGACGGTTGCTCCTATTGTCCTAAGTCCCTAAACTAAATCCAAAGGCTTACAAGGCCACCCATCCCCCACTGCCCTCGTATTTTAATGTAATACAAGGAGAGGGGGGAAAATTGTACTAATCTAGCTAGCTAATTTGAAGGGAAACCCTTTATAGTGTCATGTATGTTTTATTTTTAAAAGCACTAGGCTTCACTGAAAAATAAAGACATATTAGAGTTTATGACCAAATGTATTTCTTATCAATTGTTACTACTACGATTTTGGATTTTGTCCCACTCCCAAAGGTTCAAATGAATGTAATAATTATACGGGTATAATTGACAGACTAGAAAGACAGACACGCACGCGCAATAGTGAGCAAAGGGTTAAAAGAGAGAGCGTGTATGGATAGACTTACTGTTATATATCGTGTTAGTAGTATGTTGTTACTTCGCGGTCGGAAAACCTTGTGTTAACTCACCTTCAAGGTTGCTGAAGTAAATATGGTCTACATACAAAAATATCTGGTTGAAATGTGCGAGAAAACCGAATACGTAAAGATTATATTCAATTTAGTAACCGCCTGCTAAATATCTGAAATAGGTAGTGCATATGCTATAAAAAGATTGTGGGTTTTTAGTGGTTGATTGTGATACAGTTGCAAAATTTGGATTCCTTTCCCGAGAAGGAAAAGTTATAGTAAGTTGTCAGTTCTATACCTGGTCGCTGAACCTTTTATAGCACTCCTGGTCTTTTATATGTCATCTGCAACAACCCTTTCCCCGATTACTAAGGGACATATTTTCCATCTCAAGATTAGTCCATGGCGATGTATTGATATTCATATTTCTAACTGACAGATGTGGGATGTGTGGATTATTCACAAAGCCGACCATGGGGACGCCTCTACATTTACGTTTGTGAATAAAGCTCACAAGTCAAGACTTGTGCGTGGAGAAGAAACCTGCATGACGTTTGTGGCCACTCGAAGCGACTGGACTGCCTTCATCATAACGTCAGTTAGTGGACAATTCCTTTACGGATGTACACACCAGTGTAGCAAACCTCAAACCACATCACTGTCAACGACATCACCGAGAACGTCACTTCACGGACAGAGTACGACAGCGTCCAGTGGAACAGCCAGAACTACGACATCGGCTACCACGGCCGCTGTCCACTCTGTACAAATACCATCGACGACAACGTCAGCACAAATATTGACGTCAGTTACACGGGCAACAGCAGCATCAACATCAGTGAAATCATCGGTTGTCACTACGTCACAACAAAATGTTGAACTGCCAACTAAAGTGGCGCCCTTGCCGCCAATACTGACTAAATACATCACAACTTCATCACTGACACAACGTTCGACTACCACCAAAATAACAGCTACATCAACGACATCTACCCCGGGTATGGTATCTTACAGATGATCAGTTCAACTTGAATAGATGTTTGTGAAGCGGTAATAATCACTCAGTCCAACGATAAAATATAATCCTGTTTAAAATCTTTGTCAAATAAAATCGTATTTAGCTCAACATTGTTAGACAACGATTTATACCATAGTCCTTCCCACAGGGAACGCTTTTTTTTCATTCTATGGAATTTACTACAAGTTATTTATTTCTGATTCGACTGATTTCTAAACTGCATACATTTTTTTTATTTTTATTTTTTATTGCTAAAACACATATCTTTCTTCTTACGTGAAACCAAACTTAAATTATTTACAAAACTATATTTTTATTTACAAAACAATATTGGGACGGACCATGGGCGCCTCATTGAGGCGTTGTTTCTCTCTCCTCGAACGAAATTACCGGTAAATACTAGCTATAAAAACTACTAATTCAACCATTTAAAAATTCCTGGTGTCGCCCATGTAAATATCTTTGACCTCGACCACTAAAATTGGATTTTATAAATTGACTAAACATTTTTATTATTATTATTATTTTATAGTGAACCCAGGACTTGTATTGTGCATGACAAACCGGGTAAATACATGAACTACTTTAATAGCAATCAATTCCGCGTTTGTCTTTAATCCATTTCAGCTAGGTCATCACTTACCGAGGTCAGCACGTGGCAAGGAGGCTACCAAGCCAAACTGTGTGTGGGGAGCGACGTCACAATCACGTGTGGATTTACCGCCATTGTCCACTTCAAACCGCGCGTGTCATCATTAGACGTAAGTTGATTGTGGGGGGAGAGAGATCCGGGTAACCCATCTTACTTTAGACCCGTAGCCACAAAACCCCACAAAACGAGTTTCCCCCCTTAGAATATGCATGATTTTGTTATTGTTTGTGTACATTAATTAAATATGCCTTTCGCTTAAAAAATTAATGTCCCCCGCATCCCCCCCCCCCCCCCCCCTCCCTCCCCACAAATCACACCAACTGATGACTGTGCCTCACACACACACACACACACACACACACACAGAGAGAGAGAGAGAGAGAGAGAGAGAGAGAGAGAGAGAGAGAGAGAGAGAGAGAGAGAGAGAGAGAGAGAGAGAGAGAGATACAGATATACACGGACACTCACACAGAAACACACACACAAACACAAACACACATACACACACACACACACACACACACACACACACAGAGAGAGAGAGAGAGAGAGAGAGAGAGAGAGAGAGAGAGAGAGAGAGAGAGAGAGAGAGAGAGACACACACATCCAAGTTACACCAACTGATGACTATGTGCCTGCCTCAGTCCCTCCCCCACCCCAACTGACACCAACCGATGACTACGTGCCTGCCTCAGTACCTCCTCCACCCCCAATTGACACCAACTGATGAATACATGCTTGCCTGAAGTTTCAGACAAAATACCTCACCGTAGTTAATGTGTTTTTCTTTCTTTTATACCTTGTCCATAGCGTTTTGGTAGAAATTTCCATTTGTAAACAACTGCGAAAGAAGTGCTTTAGTACAATTAATGGCAATATTATAATTCGATTTTTAAATCACATGATTTACAAATCCAATCATTTAAGTCATTTTTATTAAAGTGTATGTTTATTTCTTTGAATGTGTAATTCAAGTATAATTTGTACATCAGATATGACGTTCCATGACTACGTATCTTTTACGTTCATCGAGAAAGGAATAAACTAACCAATGGGATGATGTTATATTGTAATGAATGTAAAGTGAATTTAATTATACGTTCATAAACAACATTTACATCATACAACTTAAAGGAACACGCATTTAGCTTCAGAAAAGATTCAACGGTGAAATTTTAAAAGTACGTACGAGCAACTAAACGTGGAGAAGTAGCGTATGAATTTGTAAATAGGCTCTTGATTAGCCTATATATTAACGTTATATGCAGCGTGAATTAGAATACATATTAGTGGCGAGCAGGATCGTGACGTCAAGGTACAAAATTAAAATGCAGTGAAAATTATAGTAAGTATACTAACATTATAAGTATGATTGAACTTGAAAATATTTCTGACACTCGTCCTTTTGTAGACACTCGTCTAAACAAAATCAGTCCTTGCTAAAGCTGTCTCCAAACATTGATTTTCTTGAGAATCGTGTCAGAAAAATCATCTGCCAAAGGACTCGTGCGATAAACTATTAATTTCGTTTCCCATTAGTATCAAGGGATCTTCCCATAGGCAGAACAGGACGCACCACGACCTTTGATATACCAGTCGTGGTGCACTTGTTGGGATGGAAAAATCCTATGTCGCAAGCACCTCACGAAAAGATCAATGCACAATATTATTACATGAACATGAACAAAATCCAGCCAGAGAGCTTACCATTGAACAAATATAAATCGTTTTAACTGTCCTACTCTATATAAAATACACTTTAAAATGTGGATTGTGTCGTCCCCCCCCCCCCCCCCCCCCACACACACACTAGAGAATGTGTCTCCAAACCAGAGATTCTACCCCACTCCAGATATCGTTTCTACGGGCCTGCAACACGTGTCACAAATAGGAACCACTGTGGATCGTTATGAATCAACCCTCACACGGAAGTGAACTATGTTGTGCGACCTAGGAAAAGGAAAGGTGAAAACACCTGAAGATGTCCTGTCTATTTTTAGCCAATCATTGTTGAGATAACCACTGTGTACTGCATTTGGGAACGCATTGCAGTTTTGATATTCTCAATTTAATTATGAAAACATTATGTGTTAATATTGCGCTTAAATATATATAATAGGTAGTTAATAAGGTAGGATATCGGCTTTATCCTGTGCAGGATAAAACAAAATAATTTGCTTATGCCGATTTGAGTTGTTTTTTTCCACAGATGTGGGATGTTAACGTTGGCTCTAACCCTGTCACCGACGGCGCGGGCACGAAGTATACGGTGACGTCCAAGTCGTATAAGAGTAAACTAGACACAGGGAGCCATCTGTGTTTCGGGTTTGTAGCGATTCTCGTCGACCGCACGCTCCACGTGGACAAACAGTACATCAGCGTCATCTGGGCGTTCTCCAACACGCAGTGTCACGACGTCACAACGTCCACTGCTACACAGACTGTTGCTACTGATTCCAAGACATCAGGTGATGGCGTTACTGCAACGATCAATGTTGTGACATCAGCAATAACCGAGACTGCTACGATCATTCCGGGTAACTACAAACATTTTGAAATTTAATAATCTAGGCAACAGTATCAATATGAGACTGTGTGCAGTTAGGTAGCGACATAAGACGTTCTTGCAATGACCACTTATTAATAATTTATTATAAACGCCGACAACCCAAAAGTCACTCCATAAAGTGGGTTATACTCAAACGGTACTAATCCGAACCAATTTCAATTGTTGCACTTTCGAGTTACACTCAAACATAGGAAGTACAAGACACAACGAATGTTAAATAATAAATGCACATGTACAAATCTGAAATGATCCATAACAGACATAATGTACCCTAGGCCTCGTTCCACGAAACGATCTTAGCACTACTATCAGAGCGACTAACCTAATGGAAATATGTTTTAGGAATGTTCTGTTATTTTCATTTTTAAACGCCCGAACGTCCTTCTAATCAAGTCAGACCTTAGGGTCTCGAAATTACAATACTCAGCTGTACATAAACTTCATATAACAAGTAAGAAAAAATTCACACATCATACATGGCTTCAGTTTACTCGACTGTCAAAAAAACAGCCGATAGACAAACCTCTTAGTAATAGCACAAAACTGTAGACAATACCGAGTTAAGGTTGAAATGGAGAATGTAGAATGTAATAAGAATTAGTTACTTTAAAAAATGTGTTAGTGAATTTGAACAAAATTCTGGATATTTGGCAGCAATTCCAGAAATTCGGGTATGGGATTAAAATTCCGGATTTTTCGGAAAATTCCGTCGTAAACACAACGATCTAGACCGCAACTTAGCTTATGAAATCACTGTTTTTGTCAATTACGGTGACATTTTACAATTGTTACGAGGCCGTTGTAAATCATTAACGTAGATTTCAAATATCAGTTAGATGATGATATTCATAGTCCAGTCAAAATAAGGTTTGACCTAGAACAAATTGCAACAGATATGTTTTTTATTGCAACGTATACCCTGAACCGTTCCTGAACAACATATCAAAAATGAACATTGATGAAAATAGGGCAAATATGCTAATATGTGTGTCATAATGATTTCACGTGCGCAAAGAATGACGTAAATTTGAGAAGCGACGTCATAACTTCCCCAGTCTTAGTTCTGTGTAGGTTCTAATAGACCAAATCAATTCCTATTGCCGATAATGTTAACGTTTACTAACTGCAAGAAAATGGGGGGTCACGTATCATTTAAGAGATTTAATTAATGTTTTTAATAGCAACCGTCATTTTTGCTGAAAATTGCAGTTCCATTTTTGGGGGTACCCCGCATTAGTTTCAACCTCTGGTATATGCTGCATAACAACTGTATAACAAATAAAAGTGTATTTATTTATTGTCAATGGATAATAGTATTTGCACAAATAATCAATGTCACATATTACTACCAATCACACCCACAGCTGCTTTTACTCCGTAAATATTTGACGGTGCACATCGAACTTTGACACGGAACTCTCTTCTTTGATACTATGCAACCTGTAAACGTTTACCAAAACGACGTCGGTTCGTAGTATCCATCTAGATTCGTTTCAAAATTTTGGCAAGGTTCTATCTTGTTATTCATAAAAAGAATTCTTGTGGATAATAAAGAAATTATTACACTCCCACGTGAATGGAACTGATTTTACGAAACTCGTTTCAGGATTCATGTATTACACTCGCTCTCGCTCGGGCAGTACAAGAGTAAAAACAGTACGATACACAAGCTCGTGTAATAATCTCTATTTATGAAACTGCGTAAAACTCACTGTAAGTCACTACAATTAGCAATAACTACCATGGCTTTCGTGGAACGGGTCGCTCGACTATAAGTGTAACTTGGTCATACGCAAATAATGTGGGTGCGATATAAAACAAAACTTTAAGTGAAAAGGTACGTTTCACCTTTCCTGAATACCTGATATCATCATTGTTTAATGTCTCTGTCCGTGGCTAGTTTTGATTTAGTAAACTAGTCTGGGAGAGGCGGTCCTCTTTGTGGCGGCGCAAGGATGCAATCTCGAGAGTGCATTGTGCAGAGATCCGGTATAGATCGCGGATAACAGTTTTGTGACGCAGGCGTTGATTCTTCCAAACATCACAAGTGTCCGTCATTGAACCTTAAACAGAAATTGGTTAGACTTGTTTATACTCAGGCAAAGTAGACATCAGTTAAGACAAATGTTGAATGAACATGTAAGTACCTTATTAAAATGACTACCTTTGTATATTTAACAGGTACATCCTCACTGCACGTGGACGGCACGTGGCCTGGAGGCTACCAGGGGATGCTGTGTGTAACAAGCAGTATCAGCATTATGTGTGGATTTAGAGCATACATCCGGGTTACACCACAAATTACTGCACTAAATGTTAGTTTCTTTCTTCGTTTTTCCTTTATATAAAATTTAGAGCAGTAGGGACAAAATAAACGTCTGATAAATTATATATAACATAACCACTCGTGTAGTAATCTGTATTCATTGAAATTATAGAGGACAATGTAGTATTATATATACATTAAAGTGCTGGATGACAATATAACATAACCACTCATGTAGTATTATATATATATACATTAAAGTGCTGGAAGACAATATAATATAACCACTCGTGTAGTATTATATATACATTAAAGTGTTAGATGACAATATAATATATCCACTCGTGTAGTATTATATATACATTAAAGTGCTGGATGACAATATAACATAACCACTCGTGTAGTATTATATATACATTAAAGTGCTGGATGACAATATAATATAACCACTCGTGTAGTATTATATATACATTAAAGTGCTGGAAGACAATATAATATAACCACTCGTGTAGTATTATATATACATTAAAGTGCTGGATGACAATATAACATAACCACTCGTGTAGTATTATATATACATTAAACTCCTGGATGACAATATAACATAACCACTCGTGTAGTATTATATATACATTAAAGTGTTAGATAACAATATATTATAACCACTCGTGTAGTATTATATATATATATATATATATATATATACATTAAAGTGCTAGATAATAATGTAATATAACCACTCGTTTAGTATTATGTATTCAATGAAGTGCTGGATGACAATATATTATAACCACTCGTGTAGTATTATATATATATATATATATATACATTAAAGTGCTAGATAATAATGTAATATAACCACTCGTTTAGTATTATGTATTCAATGAAGTGCTGGATGACAATATAACATAACCACTCGTGTAGTATTATATATACATTAAAGTCCTGGATGACAATATAACATAACCACTCGTGTAGTATTATATATACATTAAAGTGTTAGATAACAATATAATATAACCACTCGTGTAGTATTATATATACATTAAAGTCCTGGATGACAATATAACATAACCACTCGTTTAGTATTATGTATTCAATGAAGTGCTAGATGACATTTTTTTTTCTTCAGATGTGGGACATCAACATTCTGTCACAAAGAGATGTATCTGATGACGTCACTGAACTTCTTGTCACTAGCAGGGCATACAAAAATAAACTAAACGTCGGTGCGCAGCTGTGTTTCGGTTTTGTCGCATCTGTAGGAAACAGCCGAAAACTCGATAAAAGCCACATTCATATGACGCTGAAATTTACGACAATAGGCTGCACTGACCTGCTTACGTCACCAAGTAAAACAGTACCGGATAAAATCACCATGACAACAGCATATTTCACTACTCCACTGTTGACCACTACAACCATGCGAGGGACATCAGTATCAGGCGATGAGACTGAAACGACGCAGTCCCCATCTTCGTTACCAACCACTGCCAGCACGTCAGCAGTCACTGACCCAAAGACGACTACAGACACGACAAACGTAAAGGACATGTCAACATCACCCTCGCACACCACACCTACTCCAGGTACAGACAGAACATCGTTGTGTACATTATAAATACGTAACTGTTATAATAATGATAGCAAATGTAAATAGTCCACCAGCCAAACGGGCTTTTATGGGTGAAGTTGAAAGGTTTATTTATTTATTTATTTTATTAAATTTATTTAATGATGTTTGAGACCATAAAATATGAAGAATCAGCTTGATGACATTTTACCATTCCTGGGGTGGGTTTTTTCCTAATTTTATACATCCAATATGGCAGCCACTGTACATTGAAGATTTTGTTTCATTCGTGTTCACAGCAGTTGCTAATGGTAACACGTGTTGTGGTTTACATGTATTAAACAATTTTATTGTTCAATGGTAAACCCTGTCTTGTACCTTTTAACATTCAATTCTTCATATTTCCAATTTTAAATAGTTTTTATTTTATTTTTACATAAAATAACACTTTGGGATTTCCATCTGTCCATATGTCTGTCTGTGTGTCGGGGTAAATATAATGCGTCAAGAGTGGCAGTTGGGCGCGATATAAACTGTATGAAACAAGCCGTGGACAGTAATTATACTTAATTTCGTTATAATGAGTCTATATTAGCCGATTCTCTTCTTAATGATGTCTAGTTTGTTTTCTTCAAAATGATTCTGGCATCATAATTAGAGCAATAAATATATTTTATTTTTCGTCATATATATTCTTTATTAATTGCTTTTCATCATATGTTTAGTTGTTTCCTTTTAGCTAAGCTTATTTTATTTATACTGATTTAACTTGGATATAATGATTAGAACACGAAATATATTTATACTGATTTAACTTGGATATAATGATTAGAACACGAAATATATTTATACTGATTTAACTTGGATATAATGATTAGAACACGAAATATATTTATACTGATTTAACTTGGATATAATGATTAGAACACGAAATATATTTTACTGGTCGTCACGAAGATTCGTGAATATTTATCAGCTCCTTCTCTCATATCTGCAGTGCTGTTTATTTCCATCAGCTGAATTTATGTCTTGGTTTTATTTACCTTCCTTAGACGAGCCGTCAACGTACAACTTCTCACGACTCTTGGAGCTCTCTATTCTGTTCTATGAAGCGCAGAGGTCAGGTCACCTGCCAGCCAATAACAGAGTTCCCTGGAGAAATCATTCCGCACTCACAGACGGAAGTGACGTAGAATTAGATCTTACTGGCGGCTGGTATGACGGTAAACATCGGTGTATATTATGAAGTAGAGTTCAAATTATACAGGTTAGAAGTGCTTTTAATTAATTAAAATGATTCCTTTTGCTAGCATGAACGTACACGATGAGTGTGGTCGGGGTCAATCCACCCCACACCAGTGATGGAGCAAATGTTCGCATTCGGGGGAAAAACATAGCAACATTCTGGCAAAAAGAGCTGGCCTGAAAAACGTTTTCCATTTATTTCCATTATTCTATTCACAATATTAGTAATCGGTGTAAAAATGCGTATTGATTTCTTTGGAACCCTATATAGCTGTTGGGTAGTAATGCTAATATGAATACACGTTAATACGTAAAATCTGTCTACCACCTCTCCCTCCCCCTACACAATTGGGAATCTGTTTGCTATTCACCTCATTTACTCAATTTTCCAATTGAGGTTCAAATGCGCTTTCGCCAAGCAAAACCCACCAGCGTTAAACGCAACTGCTTGCTCAGTGTGCTACTGGAGCCAGTTTACGAGTTCTAACACACATTCGTTTTGTAGCTGGCGACACGATCAAGTTCACGCTTCCAATGGCGGCGTCTGTGACCCGACTGGCGTGGAGCCTGATCATGTGGCCGGATGCCTACAGCACTTCCGGTCAGACGGAGTACATGTTTGATTGTATCAAGTGGCCACTGGACTACTTCCTCAAGTGTTGGAACTCAGCCACTCAGGTCTTCTATGTACAGGTGAGCGAAATAGATCTGGCCCACCAGCCTAGGTTGTGTAGTGGTTAAGCAATTGACACCGACTGGTACCGGGTACGCACCGCAGAACCAGCTCCCACTCAGAGTTTGACAGCTTATTTGGTAGGTGTATGTCCACTGCACCGACTTGTCTCTAAACATTACCATTAACCCCTGCTGTGGTAAACCAACTCACGTGCATCGTGTGCCCAAGACAGCGTACTTGAACCTCAGTTCGACATAAGCACGAAAATGAAGTTAAAATGAAACGCAATAAAGATCTGGTCCAATGCTTATAAACCTTCTGTATAAACATTCAGCGCTTAAAGGTGGATTGTGCTAATACCAGTTATAATGTATTTAGAGTGTGGACGTAGCTTTATATATACATGACCTGACTGCTTCCTAAAGCGTCTTAGTTCAACAACTCAGATGATCAATGTTAATCTTAGCTGTAAGTGTCGGACAACTTAAAATAAATTTCTTTGTACAGGTAAATTTTTATTGTTTCAAATAATGTTCTCAAAGCCACAACTGCGCATGCCTTTTGTTCTTCTGCTTTAATCCAAGAAATAGCACAGAATTTCATTAATGAAACCACATTTTACACATTCGTATGAAATACATAGCGCATGTCATATCTCAACAGCAATTTGAATATTTCATTGTATATTCAGGTTGGCGACATTGAACATGACCACGCTGTATGGACCAGACCACAGGACATGACAATGCCACGGCCCGCTTACAGTGTTACTACATCCAATCCCGGAAGTGACGTAGCCGGAAACACTGCTGCCGCGATGGCAGCTGGAGCTATTGCATTCAAAACAAAAGGTGCACACTATGTTGTTGATAGTTATTGTCCACTTCTCAACATGTCTTTCTTTTAGATACAGATACATAGATTTAGAGAAAGGGTGGGGTTTAAAAAGGGTAAGACATATTGGTTTAAACGTGAGCTGTCGACATTAAGACATAACAAATGCCAAGTAGAATATTGGTTTAAACGTGAGCTGTTGACAATTTTTTACCCGACTCGTGACTGCCTTTTTTCTTCTAACCTTTCAAGTCCAACTCAGTGCTTCCTAATTTGGCTCCTTATCCTATCTTTGAACTTCTTTTGCCATCCCACTCCACATCACAGTCCTTGCCTCCAACCGCGAAGGGTGCTTGTCTCTTGTGGGTATCCATGAGCTTGACCACTTCGAGAGTGCTGGCTATCTGTGAGGTTTGGAGACAATTATTACTGTGTCATGTAACTACGACGCATATTCTGCCCTCACGCGCTTCCAACGCTTATGCGTTTTCTGTCCATTTATCATCACATGTAAGGGCGAAAAGTTATTTTGTAGGTCTGCTTCCTGCCAATAAACAAATCACAACTAAACCGGAGAAAATTTTTATATTGTCCAATGTCAAAAGCGTCGGCCTACAGGAATCAATCTTATGACCTATCGCACCTTACACAAGCGCTTTTCTGGTTGGACTATACCAATTCAAATCCCATAGGCGACCATGTTAACGTTTGCGTTTAAAAACACTATATGCAATATATCAACCAAACTGTGACCCATAAAATATCAGTACTACAACCCCTACCTCAAAGTATTAACTGCAGAAAATGGTACCTTTCATGGCTCATTTTCGGTATAACCAGATGTTTCTGCAACACCCCTAGTTTCGCACACAATTTTAGTACTTTTTTTTACAGGTACCCCATACATGTTCCAAGCACAAGGCTACTTGACACGGTGGTACTACATCAAATAAAATTGCATACATTTTTAGCCCAGATGAAACTAATTTTTTTTACAACCAACACACTCACATTTATAACCAATCACAGGACTTGTGGTGTTAACTTCTCTATCAAAAGTTCGGTACACCCAGCCGGAAATTAATTGGTATAGTGCAACCTATACTGATAACATACATGTTTCAAAAGGTGGTGAATCATGTGTTTTTATGACAACCAGGATCTGGTGTCTTCTGACATAAACTGACAACCTCACTGAAACTGTTGTTTCTACAGTGCAACCTAATTTAATGTACACCTCACAAAACACATGTATTTTGTACAGTTTTGTACAAATGCAATATGTCATATTTGAAAAAATATTTTTTTTTTAAATAATACTCCTGAAGATATTTATTGTCAGATGTGTGTGTGTGCTCAGCTATATATGTAGAGACAGCATGGCTATTCAGAGTACCTCAACTCCTTAAACTTATTCCATTGAAACACATGTACTTGACTGACCCCTAGATTATGAAGACCTCAATAGGCACATCAAAGAAATATCAGTATTAAAAAACATACAATGTCTGAGGAAGGAAAAACCAACATGACTGCATCTGTATGAAGTAATGACTTAATGTCCTGCACATCACTGTTGGAAGAAAATCCTGTATGCTGAGTGTGGGCATCTTCAAGTTACCATGTGCGGGAATTTCAAATCCATCAGCTATGCAGATTTTCAAATTGGACCATCAAAACCATTGGCAGCCACCAATATTCCTGACTATATTTTATGTATACCCTACTGTAGTTGGAGGTTTTAAAAATTTGTTATATCTGGAATTATCATGCAGCTTTCGCATATTTATTTTTGATTCATTACTAAAAAAACCTGTTTTTAAGTGACATAATTACCCGAACATCTATTTTATTGCATTATTTTCTAATTCAGATCAATACATAATGTATATTGGATGTATTCCTACAATCTGTAATCCAGCATATCATTTAGCTATTAACATTGGATAATACAGCATTAACAATAAAATAAATCATCAAATTACACCAAGGTAGATAATCAAATCTGGAAAAATTGGTTCCAAATCTAGTATACACTTAAAATACACTTCATGGGAGCAAACTAAGTGATTATTTTTAAAAAAGAGTTGATCTGGAGACCTAAAGATATGTTTAACAAGCTTATTGTTATGTATAAATGAGAACAGAAGGCACAATAGTGACAAAAAATTTAATTATGGCTTTGGTAAAAAAATTCTTCAAAGTAAAAAAATGTTTCCCCTAAAACTACAAATTTGTCTAAAATATGACTTAGCACCCTATAAATATGCCAAAAGGACAATAAAAATCAAGGTCTTTAAAAAGTTAAGCTATCAGAAGTACACACATGAAACATTAACTATGTTTATAGAAGTTAAAGACATTATCCCAATATTGGCACATGTTATTTTTAATATAAAAATAAATTGCTATTAAAATCTAAGTTCAGACTGCCTAGATATATTAACATATTTAAGAGCAGTTGTATATGGCAAGTCAAACACCATGTAAATAAGAACATTCAAATCTGTATAGTATGAATTATAGGCCAAAACCAACTTTTCCTCTGCTAATTTTTGTTCAAACTCCATTCAGAGCTATGTACAGTAATTATTGTCAAGGTCAAGGTCATTGTGAACTTGCATGGCCGAGTGACGGCTAATTAATCAAATAGTGTAGTTTAATTTAATTAAATCACAAAAATCATAATCTTTTTTATTATGCACTGAATATGTGCTATAGGTTGGACTATACCAATTCAAATCCCATAGGCGACCATGTTAACGTTTGCGTTTAAAAACACTATATGCAATATATCAACCAAACTGTGACCCATAAATATCAGTACTACAACCCCTACCTCAAAGTATTAACTGCAGAAAATGGTACCTTTCATGGCTCATTTTCGGTATAACCAGATGTTTCTGCAACACCCCTAGTTTCGCACAAAATTTTAGTACTTTTTTTTACAGGTACCCCATACATGTTCCAAGCACAAGGCTTGTAAATACATATAACAATTCCTTCCTTGTTTGTTACAGACTCGGTCTACTCTGCTCGACTTCTGACGGCGGCGAGGACGCTGTATGATTTCGCTGTCAGGAACACGGGCATATACAGTGTCAGTGTGCCACAAGCACACACGGCTTATGGGTAACCTATAGGTTCATTTATCCTACATCTATCAGTGTGTAGTGGACCATGACGCAACACTGCTGTTACGGTTTATATACTTTAGTCCTTCCCACAGGGAATGTCTTTTTTTATACTATGGAATTTACTACAAGTTATTTATTTCTGAGCCGATTGGTTTTGTTTAATTGCACACAAAAATAATTAGTTTTTTTTGTTTTTTATGGTTATTTAAAAAAAAACGTTTACTTTTCTTCTTACGTCAAATTAAACTAAAATTATTTACCAGAAAACAAAATGTTGTAGGAGGATGGGACGGACTGTAGATAGTTGTACAAATAGTCGTAGTATCATTTTTTATGCTAGTTAATACTTATTCAAAACAGTTGTTTCACTGTTGTACTATGCTAGATAGTTATACAAAATAGACGTTTCAATATCATCGTTGTTTTATGCTGGATAATTATATAAAACAGACGTATCATCAGTAATGTAACTGACACTGGAACTATTTTCAAGTCATACTTAGAAAAAATAAATGAACATTGATCCGTTTAACTTCGACATGATGTTTCTAAACTCGACTCCACTTTGAGGATGAACATGCCAATGTTTATACTGTGTACTAGCCTTTTGTCTCGATGTTTGAAATAATCGAAAATTGCCATTGATTCACGTTCGACATAAGGTAATCTTATTTAGAGCACTATCCTTATGCTTCGTGCCGACATTTGTGTCTTGTTTTGTTGCGGTTATTTACTCGAATTAACCCAATAATTCGACACGCCGTAATTTGTAAATGATTTTTTTTTTCGCTTTTTGCTAACTTGAATTTCGTGTAGATTCCCTATAATTTCGACAGTCCTACGTGCCGTTTCAGCTCGAGCGGGTATAAGGACGAGCTGTCACTGGCGGCGGTGTGGCTGTACAAGGCAACGGGAGAACAACACTATCTGGACGCCGCGGTCGACTCCAAGCCCACGTGGGTCCCCTGGGCACTCGACTGGGACGACAAGTCAGCGGCCGCTGCGGTGAGGACACGTTGTTATCTTTATCAATGGAGTTAATATCAGTTAAACAGTTAAAGTTTATTATCTTTTACGACCTTACTGTAATTTACTAGAAAATACTGATGTATTCATCATCAGCTATTGGATGTCAGATAGGACCTATTGTTGTCTTAGAGGAAGCCCGTCAGGCTAATTTACTAGAAAATACTGATGTATTCATCATCAGCTATTGGATGTCAGATAGGACCTATTGTTGTCTTAGAGGAAGCCCGTCAGGCTAATTTACTAGAAAATACTGATGTATTCATCATCAGCTATTGGATGTCAGATAGGACCTATTGTTGTCTTAGAGGAAGCCCGTCAGGCTAATTTACTAGAAAATACTGATGTATTCATCATCAGCTATTGGATGTCAGATAGGACCTATTGTTGTCTTAGAGGAAGCCCGTCAGGCTAATGTAAGGCAACACACCGCCATTTGTCGTGTCGTTACTGGTCAGGGGCCATGTTCACGAAGCTATCGTTGTACATAACGACATCGTTAAGGCGTCGTGGAGGAACATATGATGTGCCAGAAAGTGTCGATCCGGCTGTCGGTTACTAGCAATATCGTTATATTAACAACAGCTCCTACCCTGTTGTTAGAGTGTCGTAAAGTAAAATGTTTGTCGTATTTGAGCATGAAAAAAACGGAATATTGTTTTAATCGTACAATTCGGTGTCAACATTCGACATCCTGCACAATGACAACTGCGATGGTTGTAATACTAAGGATTGGCCCTTATAGAAGAAGACAGACAGTGCCAAGAGCCTTCAGGGATAGACATGATCCTCTTGATTACATGGATGACAATGAATTACAAGACCGATACAGAATGGATAGGAGAGGAATATTGTATCTATGCAATACATTGCAAATGGATCTCGAGAGACAGACGCGCAGAAGTGGTGCGTTACCGGTGTCGATACAAATTGTAGCAGCCCTACGTTATTATGCTACAGGACGTTTTCAGGCAGTAACATGTGATGTACATGGTATTAGCCAGTACTCCGTTTCTAGGTGCATACACGCAGTTTCAAAGTCTATTGCAGAATGTACATGTAAAATTCCCTTACACGGATGCTGAAATGAGAAACACAAAAGAAGATTTCTTTAAATTGGCAAATTTCCCCAACGTTCTCGGGGCCTTAGATGGAACTCTCATCCCAGTGCAAGGCCCTTCTCGTGACGAACACTTGTATGTCAGCCACAAAGGATACCATGCTATCAACGTTCAGTGCATAGTGTCAGCTAATGGTGTTTTCTTGAACATCGTGACAAAATGGCCTGGTGCAACACATGATGCACTGATATGGAGAAATAGTGGAATTGCGGAATTGTTTGAGAATGGTCAAGTTGATTGCGGTATGTTATTAGGGGATTCAGGATACCCTATTAGACCATTGCTAATGACTCCGCTCTTGCAGCCGGCATCACGACAAGAAAGAGCACACTACAGAGCCCACAAAACCACTAGAAGCTCCTGCGAGAGAGCATTTGGTGTGTGGAAATCAAGATGGCGCTGCCTACATAAGTCGGGAGGATACATGATGTTTATTCTAGAGCGATGTGTCCTTGTCATCGTTGCAACTGCTCTTCTTGAGAACATTTGCAAAGATATCTTGATCCCAGATCCCCAAATGACGTTATTGGTGGCACAAGTGACGTACTAGGTAAGGTGGTAGATCACGAAGTCAACGATGCTAGAGACGATCAATTGCGAAGAGATGGAGTAGCTAGGATTTGTCTAAATATGTAGCATGTACATTGTGGTAACGAATCAAGATTACAATAGACATGATAAAGCTCCTCCTTGTTTCACAGAGATAAACCTTTCTATTGCGGCCAGTTTTTGTTTTTCTACAGCTAAGCGACATTTTTCAACTTCTAGACGTTTCTTTTCCACTGCAAGTCTTTGTTGGTCAGTCACATATAAAAATGCAATTGTGATAAATCATATGAAATAGGGGTGGGACGTAGCCAAGTGGTCTAGCGCTCGCTCGATGCGTGGTCGGTCTGGGATCGATCCCCGTCGGTGGGCCCATTTGGTTATTTCTCGTTCCAGCCAGTGCACCACGACTGGTATATGTGGTATGTACTACTCTGTCTGTGGGATGGTGCATATAAAAGATTCATTGCTGCTAATCGAAAAGAGTAGCCCATGGAGTGGCGACAGCGGGTTTCCTCTCTCAATACCTGTGTTGTCCTTAACCATATGTCTGACGTCATATAATCGTAAATAAAATGTGTTGAGTGCGTCGTTAAATAAAACATTTCTTTCTTTCTTTATATACTCTTCAAAAGAAGAAACGCAAAACCACATTGTCGTAACATTTGGAGAATTGATTTAATTATTGAATGGTGAGTCCGATAATTACCAAATGTTGCAGGATTGTTCACAGTTCACTCTAGTCCATTGTGAGTAAGTGATAGGACACACCACCAAGGTCAAGGTCATCTGGAGTCAATACCGGGTGTGGCCTCCGCGTGTGTTGATAACTGCCTGGCACCGCCTGCCCATTGAAGCAACCAGAGTACGGATGACGTCCCGGGGGATGGTGGCCCACTCGGCCTGCAAGGCTGCTGCCAGCTCGGGCAGGGTCTGGGGCTGTGGTTGTCGCTGTCGGAGGCGTCGGTCCAACTCGTCCCATAGATGCTCAATTGGGTTCACATCCGGTGATATCGATGGCCAAGGAAGGACATTAATGTTGTTGTTCTGTAGGAAAGCCGTTGTGAGACGTGCTGTGTGAGGCCTGGCGTTGTCATGTTGGAACACTGCGTTGGCGTTGGCCATAACTGGAACGATGTGTGGCCGGAGGATCTGGTCAATGTAGCCCTGTGCATTCAGGTTGCCCTGCACGTGGACCAGGTCAGTTCTGCCAGTGTGTGAGATGGCTGCCCACACCATGACACTACCCCCGCCGAATCTGTCCACTTCCTGCACGCAGTTTGCCGCATAACGTTCACCACGACGCCTATACACGCGACATCTTCCATCATGACGTCGGAGCAGAAATCGGAACTCGTCACTGAACCACACCTGTCTCCATCGCAGTTGAGGCCATTGTCGATGAATCTGGCACCACTGCAGTCGGAGTCGACGGTGTTGTGGTGTTAAGATGACACCTCGAACTGGACGTCTGGCACGAATTCCTACCTCACGTAGGCGGTTCCGTACGGTCTGGTCGGATATCCTGCGCAAACCTGGTATTGCTGCGGCTGTGGAGGTGGCAGTAGTCAATCGTTCCCGAAGGTGGCGTACCCGGATGTAGCGGTCCTGCCCGGGGGTAGTGACCCGTGGTCGACCGGATCTAGGGAGGTCACGTGTTGATCCATGTTGCTGGTAACGGTCCCACAGTCTGGATATGGTGCTTGGGGACACATGGAATGCCCTGGCAACGGCCGTTCTGGATTCGCCTGCGTCTAGTCGGCCGATGGCATTGTTTCTCTGCGGTTCACTGAGACGTGGCATGTCCTGGATTGTCAACTGTCGGCCAGATACAGAGGCCAGGCAAGCGAACACCCTGCACTTTTATACTGTCGGTGTTCATGTTGCACGTGCAGACAACGCACGTGCAGTGGTGACATGGTTTGCACGTGGCTGCGTTTTTGCGAATATTCACATTTTGGAACTTTATTGTACAGTAGCTGCCTTTTATCGAATGGTACCGTGGGAATGTGTTTGGGACATGCAATGACCTTATATTCACAAAGCATGAACCGGTAGGAAACATAAAATCGGAGTTATAACCCATTTGTACCCTTTTGCGTTTCTTTTTTTGAAGAGTATATATAAGTACGCAATATGACTTTTATCATATTTAACTTAGCCACTAAAAGCGGCCTAGAAGTACGATAAAAACTCAATATAATATAATAGGTCATATAAAATTTCATTTCTGAGATGCGTTTGGTATCTATTTCGCGCCTCTGTACCAAACGAAACAGGGATTTCCCATGTTACGACATGCTTCCAACGACAGTATAACGATACTGTAACTGCACGTTCGACTAACTGTCGCTCAACGTATCGTTATGGTGTCGTTAATGTACTTTTGCGACGTCGCTAGGACATAACGACCGACAGCTTCGGGAACATGGCCCCAGGTCAGGTCAAAGAGTTTAACGTGCACATTCAGAACAGGCTGTTGTAGCGCACGCCTGTCATGGGCACGTCCAGGACAGGAAAGGTGTGGGGTTGGTAGGAAGGGGGACCGCCTGCACTGGCAGGTGCAAGTGAGCACCAGCAATCCGACAGGGGCCGATAACAGGCGGAGGTTGGTATGGTGCTATGGAATTTGGAATGTCCCGAAGGATTAAGCCAAAGAGAAAGGGTGCGCAGTTTTGTGAAGGAGATTAGGCGCAATTTTGAACGGTCAGCCAAAAGGAAAAATATGGAGCTACTTGTAGTTTTGGAAGATTAGTGCACCGAGAGTAACTCGTTAAATGGACCTAGTTGGTGTTGACATGTCTCCCTAGGTTGCCCAAAGGGGCCCTTAAACGGGCCTGATCTGTTCAGATTGTGTGTCGTTACTGAGGTCAGGTCATAGGGTTTACGTGCACATTCAGAGCAAGCTGTTGTAGCGCACGCCGTGTCGTTACTAATGCCAATGCCAAAAAGGTTAACGTGCACATTCGGAGCAAGCTGTTGTAGCGCACGCATGTCCTGGGCACAAGTACCGGCCTCGGCCGGTTCCTCCGTCCAGGACAGGAAGAGGTTGGGGAGGTGAAGGAGGGACCGCCTGCACTGGCAGGTGCAAGGGAGCACCAGCAGTCCAACCGTAGTTGGTAACATGCGGGAGGTGGTATGGTGCTATGTAATTTGGAATGTCCCGTAGGATTAAGCCAAAGAGAAATGGTGCGCATTGTAATGAAGGAAGTTTGGCGTAATTTTGATGGTCGTTCTAAAGGTGAATGGTAGGGAGCTACGTATAAGTTTGGATTTTAGCAGGCCGAGAGTAGCTCGTAGTTAAGATTGCGGATGATGAGGTGTCTCCCTAGGTTGTCCATAGGGCCTTTAGAAAGGGCCTGATCTCTTCTGATCGTGGCATGACAACCCAGGGGAGACTCGAGCAATTGTGTATATATCGGGAGAGGCAAAGGCGCTTTTTGGTGTACCAGGGGTTTCCGTCGGTGGTGTGGTCGTTGTGTCATCCTCTTCCGATTCCAAGTGCCCAAGAAGTCCATACCAGCAGCAAGGATTTTTGGGGGTTGGATGGAGGAAGCCAGTGTTCTTTTGTCCAGCTTCCTCCGGGTGCCATACATTTGTGTACTTGGAGCCGGTTTTCTTTTGTGCGACTCCTTATTGGAGCACGTGCTGGGCCATTATTTTTTTATTTTTGGGCTGATGCATTGTTATCATTAGTCAATGCATCCTATATAGAATGTTGCGTGTGCGCATACTGTATATCTGTGTACCTATTTATTGTGTTATGGTTGTTCATATTGTCCTAGGTCCCTAATGTAATTATCCAATGGCTGACCAGAGCCTCCCATCCCCCTCCCTCCTTGAATTGCACATTTGAATGCAAGGAAGGGGTGGTAGGATTAAACTATCCTAGCTATCTAATTTGAAGGGAATTTCCCTTATAGTGTAGGTATTGGTTTAAAAAGCCTGATGCTTCACATGGTAATTTTTGGTAGTAGGTAATTTTCATTAGGCAGTGTGGTTTGCTAGCTCTAATATTATTAATCGGGGTGCCTCCCATTTCCTCCCAGGACCCCCAGGGAAATAGTATAGTTGGTTGTCTATTAATTACTAATATAATATTCTTACTTAGTATCTTGTCTTCTTATCTGGTTAGATATCTGCTAGTTGGCAATCTACCGGCCTCGATGGCGTCGTGGTTAGGTCATCGGTCTACAGGCTGGTAGGTACTGGGTTCGGATCCCAGTCGAGGCATAGGATTTTTATTCCAGATACCGACTCCAAACCCTGAGTGAGTGCTCCGCAAGGCTCAATGGGTAGGTGTAAAACCACTTGCACCGACCAGTGATCCATAACTGGTTCAACAAAGGCCATGGTTTGTGCTATCCTGCCTGTGGGAAGCGCAAATAAAAGATCCCTTGCTGTCTGTCGTAAAAGAGTAGCCTATGTGGCGACAGCGGGTTTCCTCTAAACAACAGTGTCAGAATGACTATATGTTTGACGTCCAATAGCCGATGATAAGATAAAAAAATCAATGTGCTCTAGTGGCGTCGTTAAATAAAACAAACTTTACTTTTGTTGGCAATCTGAAAAACTCACCTTAATCTGCTGTAATAAAATGGTTCCAACTGCCAAGACATGTATAAGTGTAAACAAAGAAGTGAAAGCTATGTACAGGTGGATTGGACCAACAGGAAAGCTGAAAAAAAGAAGTTATAATTAAAGGCTTCCTATCTTGGTTAAGATCTCAATTGGTTGTTCAAGTGACCAATTGGATTAGTGTAATTACAGTTCCTATCTGGCTAATAAAAGGGGAGAAATGAATTATAGCCTTCATTCACGATGACGAGAGTGGCTATGTGTCGTTACTTGCTGTAGCAGCTTAATATAGTCCGGTTTAGGAAATAGTTCCTCATAAAAAAAATATACTACAAAATTCTGATATGCTTTTTGAAATCTTTCTTTGCTGATTACACGTACGTTGCCC